>NC_056747.1:55690708-55718208 GCF_019279795.1 Protopterus annectens | reverse complement strand
ACAATGCCCCATCTAAGAATTCACCTTTCCTGACCTAGATATACATTGCACTGAGAGACTTGTTTAACAGCCGATAGGTCTGTGGGTGCTTATCCATTATGACGCATTTGACAGACAAGTTTACTGAGATGTCGACTCAATATTATCTAATATGTGTGGCTTTCTGATCAAGTTCCTGAAAAACATCTCTTTAGGGAGGCACAGGATTCCTACTCTTAGCCAAACCTGCCACAAACTCTGTCCCACGGATGACTGGCAGACTGAGGCCTTAATCAGGCACGTGTAACACACGTTGCTTATTCAATTTATTTTAAGCTACTACTTTCAGGTATCTACTCAGAATACAGTTTAGCTTTTCCATGCATGCTTACTGCATCAAAACACTATTACATTTATGCTATACATATTAAAAATTCTCATATAATTTTTACATATTCCTTGAAAAGTTCTATACTCTACAGCTTATTAGCATTGTTGTAATCATCATCAGCTTATAAAATAATGTACATTTCCATAACTTTGTTTTAAATAATGCTTTAGAAATTATATGGACAGTAGATCCACTACTGTGGAAAGAACAGGCCACTAAAGGTTTGAGGTGTACACTAAACTAAATCATAATATAGAATAGCCTACTTTCTCCTTCCTTAGGGCAAAGGTCACAGGGATCTCCCCATCCTTCTCCTGGCATCGTGCTGCAGCAGCACATGGCCCTGGTGGCATTGAGGGGCTTTGGAACAGAGCAAGTCGAGTTCTCAAAACGAGTGAAGCAGAAGCTCTCACGAGTATCTAAAAAGAAAATAAAAGATAAACATTAGAAAAAGAAGACATACTTAGTATTAGTAAGTTATCAAATAACTGAAAATAAAATTGTTCTATGAATATAAAGCACTTTATCAAAAATCAGTTTGTTATATAAAAACATATCTGATTTCAACATGCTGCCTGAATATTCTACAAATTCAGTAATGCCATTTCTCAACTGTTCTGATGAATATCATGAAATAAG
This sequence comes from Protopterus annectens, assembly GCF_019279795.1. Lineage (NCBI taxonomy): Eukaryota > Metazoa > Chordata > Ceratodontiformes > Protopteridae > Protopterus > Protopterus annectens. Next base: position 55,717,199 of record NC_056747.1, on the reverse strand, counting down.
GATTTGATTCCTTCAGCCTGGTTCCCAGACCTGCTGAATCCAGCTCTGTTTGTATAACTTTGTATAACATGAGCACTAATCTAGGCCATCTTTTTTGGAGAAGGTGCAGCTAGACCTTGTCTGATTGAAGAGTGCTGAAACGGGGCTCAGTTTTGAGGTTTTTTATTAGTTAATTGCTTAATTTGTTTAAATCAGTTTGCTTGTTTGTTACTGTTATATTAAAAACAAAAAAAAAAGTTCAAGCTTGTTTTCCGCCTTTCCTGTTACTAGAGTAGTCCAGATATAGATTTGCTGTATTCAGGACTGTGTTGCAGTTTCTGAGTTCCCCAGACCTTTCTGTGTTAGAGGGAAGACTCTCAGCTTATCAGTGGAAGTGATAAGCACTAGGTAGCCTATCTTCCACAAGAGGAGCGGTTTCTAGCTCCCTTTCAACTTTCTGCTTTAACAGCCCGTGTTTGCATGGGTTTGCACGCCGTGTAGCACCACTAAGCGAGGGTAAACTATTACCGGTGCCAGAAAGTCTGCTCTTCAGTTTTTCCCTTAGATCTTGCTAGTTCTCTTCTCTCTTGCATTTAACTAGCTTATTCACCTAACACTTCATCTGGCTTCTTGTAGCAATTATTGTAGCACACATAAGTGCTAACAGCACTAAAAGTCCTATAAGGAAACAGCTCCAGTACTTAATAATGATGACCATCCCTCCTGGCATGTCTAAAAGTCAGTTCCCTGTGCTTTCTCCTATTAACCTGGTGAACTTGGGCATTCTGAGGCAGTGTAGCAACTGCCTCATGTACACAGACAACCCTCTCCTCTTACCTCCCAACACTCAGACTTGTGAGAGATGCACTTATATCTCCAAACTGGAAGCCATGTACTCTCCAGCCAAGACCAGAATAGCTGGTAAAGAGGAGAAGGTCAACACCTCTACCACACCACATGGAACACATAGCCCTCCAGAACACACACCATCACAGCTCTCACATAAAAACACAAACAACACACCCACCTTCTCAGAGGCTCTCAATAGAAATCTACCCAAACAGCAGAGACCTCCAAATCAGAAACGCACTTGACCACCACAACCCCTCACAAATCACAAGATACATAGCTCACCTACACAGTGTGCCCCTCAACCTAAGCCTCTAAGGCAAAACAGCTTGCCCAATACACTAATCATAGGTGACTCGATAGTGAGGCACACTGATGTCCCGCTCACTAGGTTGAATAAGGAGAAGGTAACAGTCAGCTGTCTGTCGGGTACCAGGATCCTACACATAACAAACACATTCACGTCACTCAACAACAAGTACAAGTGTGATTCTGTCATTGTCCATGTGGGTGTGAATGACCTGAGATGAACCTCCCTGGACTACATGAAAAGAGACATGGAGGAGCTCTCGGATTATGTGACCCAGGCAGGTGTGACTCTAGCCCTGAGCAGCATCCTACCATCATCACCCAGAATGATACCACACTACAAGCAGAAAATGATTGACTTCAACAATTGGCTAAGTTTCTGGTGTCAATCTAAGGGGATCCGGTATCTGTCTGCTTGGGATGACACGATTGACACACTTGATACTTTGCCAGAGATGGTCTGCATTTGTCACCCCTAGGTTTCCGGATACTGGCTAAGGCTCTTACTACCCCTATAGAGACTTTTGTAGGCAGTGTTCCAAAGAACAAATTACCACTGTAACAGCTACAAATAAATGCAATCTGAGGGTCATGCTGCTCAATGCTAGAAGTCTAAATCTCAAGATGCACTCGCTCAAGCATGTCTCAAAATTGAGAACATCAACATTTGTGCTGTAAAGAAGACCTGGTTTAAAGCAGCAGAAAGTACCCTTGCACTACCAGGCTATAACTCATTCCACACCCTTCAGCCCCAGAACATGGACCGAAGCTCCAAAGGTAGTGGTGTCTCCATATTCATAAAGGATATGTACACCTCCAGACTAGTAGTCCAGCATAACACATCGGGGATACTTCAGGTACAACTAACAGTGAGTAAGATGGTCCCCAACCATGTCCCAAGACTCTCACTCCACGTTCCTAAGCACCCTGGAAACTATTAGGGTCCAACCCAACACTCTCATACTGGGTGACTTCAACTACCCCTCCATCAACTGGGAAAACTACTCATGCACCAATACACTTGCCCAACGCTTCCTGGAATTCATTAATTCCAATGCGCTGGACCAGCTCATTCATTCCCCCACTAGAGGAAGCAATATCCTTGACCTGGTTATTACTAACATGGGCAACCATTGCTCAACACCAGTAGTCAATTCCTCCTTGGTTAGATCTGACCACAAACTAATTACCATGGAAATCCACATCTCTTCCACACCACCAGCAAGGTAACCACCAGGAAAAAGTTCTCCAAATCTGACTTTGGGCTCCTAAAAACAGAGATGGCTAACTTCATGGCACCCATGCAAATGAAAAATAGGTGCATGACCACCAAATCATACACCAATGCACTGTACAAATACGTACATAAATGCATGGAACTAGCCATACCCAACAGAACCAAGATGCTCTCCGCCAAAAAAAGGAAGCCAATCTGGTGGTCCACTGCCATTAACAAACTCTACAACAGAAGGAAGAAACTGTTGCAGAAAAAGGTGAAGTCCCAAGACTGGAAAAACTCCGTTATTAGCCTCAACAAAAAATTGAGATCCCTCATCAAAACCTCCAAAGCTAGTTATGAAGGCAGAATTGCGGCAGACACTAAAAACAACCACAAAGCCTTCTACAGTTATATCAAGAATATCCACAACATTAACCAGATTTACTTTGAGTTACTGCACAATGGTACCTCCTATACTGAGCCAACAGATATTGCCATCATACTGGCCGACAGATTCAGTGCCAACTTTACCCCTTTCTTTCCCCCAAAGGACCAATCACAATACCGAAAGAATGCCAGGCACAGAGAATTACTGCAGCACAGGTTAAAGCTGCATTGTCCAAGGCCAATAATACAGCTTCCATGGGACCTGACAATATCACTGACTGTGTTCTACATGAACTACAAAATGAACTGGCACCACAACTGTGTGCCATGTTCAATAACAGCCTCACCTCAGGCTTTGTCCCTACAGAATGGTGCACTGCTACAGTCATCCATCTCCATAAAGGGGGAGTGACTACTGACCCTGAGAATTATCACCCCATTAGCCTGATAAGTCTGATACATAAGGCTATGGAGCACATCATCATGGACCTAATTAACAAGGATATAGGGAATCTCCAAACTCTGGATCCCACGCAATTTGGTTTAGTGAAGGGTAGATCATGCTTGCTCAACCTGGTTGACTTCTTTGAGTCAGTCACCAAAGCTGTGGATAAGGGCAAGGCAGTTCATACAGCCTACCTCGATCTGGCCAAGGCCTTTGATATCATTCCCCACTCAGGAATTATTCATAGATTCATCAAACTAGGCATCAACCCCTATATCACTAGGTGGGTTGCAGACTGGCTCACAGATAGAACCCACAGTGTGAAAGCAACAGACTCCAAGTCAGACTGCTGACCAGTCACGAGTGGATTCCCACAGGGATCGGTCTTGGGTCCTCTCCTGTTTGACATCTACTTCTCAGAAGTCCTGGCCAACACAGAGGAACTCTGGCTGATCAAGTTTGCCGACGATTGCAAGGTAAGAGCCATTATTAACTCCCCAAGTTATGTAGCCTGGTGTTAAAACCATGGCCTTAAGCTTAATGCCAAAAAAATGCGTCATCATTCCCTTTGGGAAAAACTCTGTTCCCACTAATTACCACATTGATGGTAACCCACTGAACACTGAAGATGTTATAAGAGATCTGGGGACACAGGTTGACAGCAACCTCTCCTTCGACCACCACATTGCCACTGTGGTCAGAAAGCCCTTCTATGTGGCACATCTCATTACCAAGGGTTTTGCATCCAGGAAATAAGAGGTCATCATCTCTCTCTACGCTTCCCTCATTAGACCAATCATCGAGTATAATGCCCCATTTGGCATGTACCTCACTAAACACCTGCAACAGCTGGAAAGGCCAAAAAAGTACCTCATGAAGAGGATCCTAGGCCTTAAACACACGCCTTACATGGACAGACTCAAAGGAACTCCAGCTTTTCTCTGTCTCATATCATCTATTAAGAGGCAACCTCTGCTTGACTTACAAAGCCATGTCTGACCCAGCCATATTAGAAATGTTACACCCAAAGAAATCCCAATCCCTCCTCATCACATTCTCCTGGGACCTCAACCTCATTACCACAATCAACAGAACATGCTGGAGGGACAGGTTCATAACCCAAAGACTGCCCATTCTCTGGAACAGACTTTCCATACATGTCAAGCAGAGCACCTCAGTGGCCCTTTTCAAGAGAAATCTTGATGAGTGGATGGGAAATATAAAGTTCACCCTGGAGATCACTCCAGTGGCTCTACTTGATAGAGGCACCGGGAACTAACAGCGGCATGATGCCAAGGCACTTCTATGGCACCTTATTTATATTCCTCAGAAAACCTCCTTCTCTTTCGACACAAACTTATCTCCTATCATGCTAACTTTTCCACCATGACTTTTAGCAAACCCTTCCAATTCACAAAACAACCTAATCTCACCTCCTTGCTAACTACCCACATAAACCATTACATACTACACCTTACAAGCACTCTCATATCTGGAGACATCCATCCAAACCCAGGCCCCACCACTGCTACTACTATAAATAAATCCCTATTATTCACTTCCTTAAACTCTCAAAGTGTAGTAAACAAAGTCCCAAACCTACATGCATGGCTCATACACAATAAACCTGACATCCTCACTATTTCAGAAACCTGGCTAAAACCACACATTAAAGACTCTGAAATAGCTCCTCCTAACTACTCCATCATTCGAAAGACAGACCTCACAAGAAAGGTGGAGGTGTAGCCCTCCTATACACTTCCTCCCTAGTAGTTACCCCATACAACAAACCTACTCCACACTTTAACAATGCCGAACTTCTCCTTACCATGCTACAAATCAATAATCATAAACACATATGTATAGCTTCCTTTACATTCCCCAGGGATAATATCTCCACACTTGAACTGATCCTTTCCTGGCTATCCAGTAACATTAGTAATGAAACCATAATCCTAGGAGATGTTAATATTAACTGGGCCCTTATACAGTCTCCTACAAACCTCACTAACATCAACCTTTACAATTTCTCACAACTGATCACTTTGGTAACCCACCCTGCCAAAAACCCCTCCAATGGGAGTATATTGGATTGGATTCTAGTCTCCCACCCTCACTACTTCAACAACAGTGGCACTCTTCCCGACCCACTTGGTGACCACTTACCCACCTTTACCCACCGGCTTCCCACTATCCTTCAGCAGACTCATAACTACATTACAATCCGTGACCATAAAAACTTCAACCCATTAATTTTTTTAAACTCACTACAAGCAATTAATTGGAACTGTCTAAAAACATTATCTCTAGATGATGCAGTCTCATACTTCAACTCAACTCTCTTAAAATTACTTGACTCCCAAGCCCCTGTATGGACTAAAAGAATAAAAACTAAATCAGCCCCATGGCTCTCCAAAACTACTCTTGCTATCATGAGACAAAGAGACAAAGTCTGGAGACGCTACCATAAACATAAGACAGCACCACTCCTTAACGAATATAAAATGCTCCGAAACAAAGCTAAGAAACTCACTACTTCTGATCGTCAAAACTATTTCTCTACACTCCAAAACCAAAATAAAAATAACCCTCAGAAATTCTGGAAAGGGATCTCTACTCTCCTCCACCCCAGCAAACCAGATGCTCCTACCCCAGACCCAAATACTCCAGATCATGATTTAGCTACCCAATTTAATTCCTTCTTTATTGACTCTATCTCTAAATTGACCTCCTCATTCTCTAACTCCTCTCTACTATCTAATACCCCCTCATCCACCCCCACTATCTCTACTTCCTCACCCTACTCCCCACCTACTATCTCCCCTACCCCCTCTTCTACACAAACTCTATCATCATTTCCTACTCCCCAAAATTTCCCCCCTCCTGACTGCCCCCTCTTCTCACTAAATCCCATACCAACATCAACTATTAAAAAACTCCTTCAGAAATTGAAACCATGTACCAATGCTCCAGATAATATCCCCTCTTACTTTCTCAGTATAGCTGCTGAAACTCTTGCCTATCCCATTAGCATTTTAATTAACCGCTCTCTACTAGAACACACAGTTCCCCAAATCTGGAAACAAGCCTTTATTATACCTCTACATAAAGGTGGTAACAATAATAACATTACTAATTTCCGCCCCATAGCCATCCTGTCCCCCATCTCTAAACTCTTAGAAAAATGTGTCCAACTTCAACTCCTTCCCCACCTCCTAGACAACCATCTTATAACTCCCACACAACACGGTTTCAGACCCAATCATAGCACCATGACAGCCCTCCTCTCTTTCCTTGAGGTTGTAAATAAAGCCCGTGACTCTGGACAAATTGTTTCCACCTTACTTCTTGACCTGTCCAAAGCCTTCGATACCATCTCACACAGCCTGCTCTTAAACTTTCTAATCTTCACCTATCTTCCTCCTCTTTAAACTGGTTCTCTAGCTACCTATCTAATAGAAGTCAAGCTGTAAAGTGGAAAAAAGCTACCTCCTCTTTCCTTAGTACCCCTACGGGAGTTCCCCAAGGCTCCATACTGGGTCCTCTTCTCTTCAATATCTTTATAAATGACTTCCACAAATCAATCCCTTTCTCTAGCATCATCCAATATGCAGATGATTCAACTATTATCTGTTCCGCCTCTTCTATCTCTACACTACAAAAACTTACTCAAGATGCTTTCTCTTCCACAGAACAATGGATGCTTTGTAATCATCTAGCTCTGAATGCTACCAAGACCAAACTAATGTTATTTACTCCTTCTAAAGTCATCCCTCCCGACATGGGTACATTCTCAATTACTACTCAACACAACTCACCTCTTGAAATAGTGTCAGAAACCAAACTACTTGGGGTCCAAATCGATAACCTACTTAAATTTAACTCCCACCTGCAAATAAACATAAAAAAAACACACCAAAAACTTGGCATGCTTTACAGACAGAATGCTTACCTCACATCTGCCACTAAAATCACTCTCTCTACCTCCTTCCTAATCCCATCCCTGCTATATGGTGCCCCACTACCAACTAATCTTCAGTCCTTGTTAAAAAAACAACTTACTTCCTGCTATAACAAAATTGCAAAATTTGCCACCAGCCAAAAGTCCTCCACCCACCACTGTCTCTCCCTCCATAACCTAAAATGGCTAGAACTTCCCAATCAACTAACTTACACTCAACTAACTCTAGCCCACAAGCTCATTCTCAACCCTTCCCTCTGTCCCTCTCTTTCCTCTGCCTTTACTATGCACCAACCTAACAGAGTTCTAAGGTCAAATAATCAAAATCTACTCAAAGTACACAAACCAACTCATCCCCCAGGCAAAAACCTTCTTTCCTTCAGCCTCGCTCGCCTGTGGAACTCCCTACCACCACTCATCCGCACCACCTCTAACCACTCTGCCTTCAAAAAGTCTCTCCACCTTCATCTTGCCTCACGATGGGAATGCTCTTGTTCCCACCCCACATAACTAGCTCTACTCTACACCTGTAGCTATGAAATTTGTTCTCTAATCAGTTTTAATGTTTTACATTTATTCATTACTCGTAGGCTTCTTCTTATTGTATTAACTGTTATGATTGCTTTCCTGAATGTGACTAGTTCTACTTTTTAGTATATAGAATTATTAATAATTCTCTGTACAAAAATTGTTACTGCCAAATGTTGAAAATACATTCTGTTGGAGCTTTTCTCCCCAGGACTCCATTGAAAACGGGTTCTTTAAGGCCCAATGGACTATCCTGGTAAACCAACGACAATAAATAAATAAATAAATAAATATGGGCTAGGCTTGTAAAGGCTCCAGGGCTGGTAGCCTAGTACACACCTATGATCCTATGAACCTACTGTCTGACTCTGAGAAAGTCACCTAACAAATTAAAAAAATAATAAATAAAGCACTAATAAAATAAGTAACAAAGGGCCACAGCTCCAAAGGCAAACCAAAACTTTAATATGTGAGCGCTTTTGTTTTAAGCACAAAGTGGAGCAACTTACTTTAAATGCGCGTAGTTATCCAGCCCTTAATGAGCAATGCTCTGCTATGTGTTTACTCAAGCTTAAAAGTTTAATACACTGAATGAATTTATGAAATTCAATATAGAATGTTCTTATAACACAATATTTTATGTACTTATATGTTTGCATGGATGCACCTTTTTGATTGTTTTTATATATTAATAATGATCCACTTTGTGCTTAAAATTCTTTTAAAGTATATGTAAATATCTTTATAAATATGCACATGCCTTTTAACAACCAGTTTTAAACTTGTGATGCAATGCATTTTATTAGTCATGTGATTTCATTGTTATATAAGGAGAGTTTTTTTACTGTTTGAATTTGTCTGAAGAAGTTCATTTGATTTGAGTAACGAAAGTGCTCACAAATTAAAGTTTTGGTTTGCCTTTGGAGCTGTGGCCCATTGTTGCTTATTTTATGAAGTCACCTAACACAACAGAGCTCTTGGATGACTGGGAAATTGGGCTAGGTTCCTCAGTGGTGTTCTTAATTGATGCCTAGAAACTACCCTGAACTTATTAAGAAATAATACTGACACTCCAGGAACACAATCCTGTGTGAAGGAGTCAAAAAAGTCTTCTGAAAGTTCTCTTGGATTCCACGCTTGTTTAAGAGATCCCTTACCCAAGTGAGAGATTTCTGACATTTTGAAAAAAAAACTCTGCAAAGATAAGTAAATTGTATATATATGGAAAATGTGGATACCCTGTACCCTGCAATAAGCTATAACTAGAGTTTGACACTTTGTGAACATTCTTGGTGCAGTGGATAGTCCAACGGGAAAAGCAAACAAGAAAGAATGTGATACAGACACACAAATCCTTAAGAAACACAAAGTCTGGATGAATAGGTATGTGTTGATAAGCATCACTTAACTCTAAGGTTACCAGGAAACAGGAACTTAACTCTAGGGTTACCAGGAAACTGGAACTTAACTCTAGGGTTACCAGGAAACTGGAACTTAACTCTAGGGTTACCAGGAAACTGGAACTTAACTCTAGGGTTACCAGGAAACTGGAATGAGGAAGAAGAGGTAAGAGGTTCTAAAGTGACACCATTTTGAATCTGAGCACTATCACAGACAGGTTTAGGAAACAAAGATCCAGAACTGGTCTGCAAACATTTTCTTTCTTTGGCACATAAAAACGTCCTTTCCCCCCTTGGAGGGTGTAACTTGTTCTATCATACCCATGACAAAGGATAGGTGGAAATAAAACAGTCCGGTCTAGTGGACAAGGGCAACAATACCTGGAGAGGAGGAATTTCCTCCTGTTATCTGTAACCTTCATAAATGATCTTCAAAACCATTTGTCTAAAAATATCTGTTGTCAAAGAGAAAAGTAGAGATTCAAACTTTTTGAGAATGAAATGGGACTACCAGGGCACAAGGTTCCTTCAACAGTCATTCTGACTTGTTGGACTATCCTTTCCTAGGTTTTGGGGATTACTAAATTCTTTTTTTGACCACCCCTTGCCATTTTTTTTAAATGTCTTCTAATTTGCATTTTGTAGAGACTACTTATTATTATTATTATTTTTTTTTTTTGCCAAAATTGAATGAAAGGTCTGAGAATCCCTTAGAAATTTTGGAAAAGGAGGACTGAAAAATCTTAGTGATTGCCTGTAGCAACTTACCTCTTCCATCACACTTTTTGAGGGGGCCAAAAACTAAATCTCTGTTGAAAGAAGAATTTAAAATCTCCCTTTTAACATAATCTTGGAGGTTGTGAGAATGGAATCAGGCAGTCCTCAACTTTATGTGAAGAATCAATAGCCTGAATTAAATCTTTTGGCAGACCACGTGAACTATTCCCTATAAGGAAATTTGAGGAGAAGGAGTAGATACATGTTAAGTTTTCTGTTCCTTTTTGAAAGGAAAAATGGAGAACAACAGAATAATTAATGGAAGCAACAGCTTCCCCAGGGATGGGCACAATATTCTGACAAAACAGGGAAGCCACCCCTGTCCTGTCTCCTAGGATCGACAAATGTGTCTCGTCCTTGTCCACTGAGAGGACCCCAACAGCCACAGAAGACAGCTAACCCTCAGTCCACAGTTCCTGCAGGTGCTAAACCAAACAGATCTGAGGAAGAAGATGAGTCATCTGAGGTACAACAAATGGCCACAGCAGAGCAAAGGCTGTTTGCTTAACTTTTTCTTTTGTGGCTGGAAGAAGGATCGACAATGGGATGGACAGGTGCCATGGTCAAGCCAAAAATGTCCCTTTCCTGGGGAAAACAAGCAACCAAATCTGGTAAAACTTAAGTCTTTAAAATAAACTTTTTTTTCACAGAAAAAGAAAGTAAAACACATTTTAAAACACTTTGCCAGTCCCAAAAAATGAGATCAAACACAATTTATGCACAGAAAAAAATGGTTTTCAATTACTTTAAATAACTTTTACACTTACATTTTTTTTAAATAAAAGTTTTTTTTCCTAAAGGAAACTTATCTGTCCAGCAAATCAACAGAAAAAGACAACTGTTGATTCTCAAAAGCCTCAGAGAAGTGTACTCTTTGGTGGCAGGAAAGCTCTGAAGGGTTTGACACCCAAACCAGTCTTTTTTGTCAGCTCAGCTTGATTTGACTGATGGTTAAGGCATGCAGAAAGTTACCTGAAGCTTTGAAAACTGGCCAACTGTTATATCTTATGCAGGATATAACCCATATAGCTAAGGCCACTCAGTGCCGGTGCTAGGTTATTTTGCACCCTAGGCAAAAAATTAGTGCACCCCTTGTTTTACAAATAAGTTATTTTTTTTAATTGAAATTATGACTTGATCTTGTGAGATTAAAACGAAAACAAAAACAGCAACAAAAAAGATGTCACTGTCATTAATTAAGTATACTTTTTCTCACGCAAACAAGCTTGTGGTCGATCTTACTTCATTAAAATGCATATTACTCTTGCAAAGTAGGACAGAACTGCAGTCATTCTATTTACACATAGTCATTGTCCCCATTCCAACCGCCTACCCAGAGAATATGCTTTGAGCCTACAATGTTTAAAATAATAAAAATAAAAGGCCACAATTACATTATTGTATTTCTTTCATATCACAAAGCCAAGAACTTGCACGTGATCTTTCTTCAGTTCACCAATACACACTGTATTCATGCAAGAGTACAATTTGTTTCAACAACAAAACATTGACAAACGGTCCTATTTATCTTGACTACCCCTACAAAAATATTAGGTTAGAAAAACATGTCATCCTTAAACGGCACCCTAGAACACACTGCAGACCTAGTATCTGTTTGACTCCTGCCAGGATACTAAATTAAAATTATATGTATCATCATCATCATCTTTTTTCGGCTGTTTCCATTAGGGGTCGCCACAGCAGATCATCTGTTTGCATTTCTTCCTGTCCTCTGCATCTTGCTCTGTCATACCAACCACCTGCATGTCCTCTCTCACCACATCCATAAACCTTATCTTAGGCCTTCCTCTTTTCCTGTTACCTGGTAGCTTCATCCTTAGCATCTTTTTCCCAATATACTCAGCATCCCTCCTCAGCACATGTCCAAACCAACGTAATCTTGCCTCTCTCGCTTTGTCTCCAAATCTTCCAACATGGGCTGACTCTCTAATATACTTATTCCTAATCCTGTCCACCCTCGTCACACCCAGTGCAAATCTTAACATCTTTAACTCTGCCAAGTCCAGCTCTAATTCCTGCCTTTATGTCAATGCCACTGTCTCCAACCCATATAACATAGCTGGTCTCACTACCTTCTTGTAGACCTTCCCTTTCACTCTTACTGGTACTCGTCTGTCACAAATCACTCCTGACACTCTTCTCCACCCACTCCATCCTGCCTGTACTCTCTTCCACACTCACCATTACTCTGAACTATTGATCCCAAGTATTTAAACTCATCCACCTTCGCCACCTCTACTCCTTGCATCCTCACCATTCCTCTATCCTCCCTCTCATTCACACACATATATTCTGTCTTAGTCCTGCTGACCTTCATTCCTCTTCTCTCTAGAGCATATCTCCATCTCTCCAGAGTCTCCTCCACCTGTTCCCTACTCTCACTACAGATCACAATGTCATCTGCAAACATCATAGTCCACGGGGAGTCCTGTCTGATCTCATCTGTCAACCTGTCCATCACCATTGCAAATAAGAAAGGGCTCAGAGCTGATCCTTGATGTAACCCCACCTCCACCTTAAACGCATACGTCACTCCCATAGCAGACCTCAACGCTGTCACACTACCCTCGTACATACCCTGTACCACTCTTACATACTTCTCTGACACACGCACACACACACACATATAATAATAATAATAATAATAATAATAATAATAATAGTAAAGAAAGCCATCAACAGCCACCAAAGCACACAGATCACTAGTATCTGGTTAACCATGCCAGACAATGTATTACAATACTGAAAAAAAACATAACACTCCCCCAAAAACTGCATCGCCAGTATATGGTCAACCTTGCCAGCATAGTATAAAAAAAGAAAGTCATCAACAGCCACCAAAGCACACAGACTACTAGTATCTGGTTGACCATGCCAGTGTATTACAAAAAAAAAATCAACAGTCCCCAAAACACAGTGTATCCCTAGTATCTTGTCAACCCTGCCAGGATAGTTTATTAAAAAAAAAAAGAAAGACATCAACAGCCCCAAAACACACACACTATCTAACCTTACTAGTATCTGTTTGATTATCCCAGGAATGTTAGAAAATCACAAACTGCCCCTAAAACAGCCAACCCATTGCAGATTTCATCTTCTACTATGATCTGGTTGACCCTGCCAAACTCCAGGTCCAGGATATTAGAAATAAAGAACAAATATATAACCAGTCCACCTTTTCATTTTAAACAGTATCTGTTTGATCCTGTCAAAAATAATAAATAATTAAATACATAAATTATCTGGTCGACCCTGCCAAGAAAAAAAAAATTACACTTACCTGAAAAGAAACTGTCTACTGTCACTATGGATTAATTTTCAATTAGCAGTAATAAAATTCAAGCCTCAGAAGAAGACTCCACTGCCACTGTCTCACTCTCCCTTGGTGCTTTACCCAATGCAAAGAGTGGGAAGAGAGCACAAGAGCAATAGGACTAATCAGCAGCCACATCATGTATGTGGCGGCTGACTAAACAGTCGAGTCAGACTCAGATCCCTGTAGTCTCTAGTTAATCCGGACTGTTTTTAAAGCTGTACGGCAATGGTAACAAGAAATGTAGGTTTTTTTTGGGGGGGGGGGGTTTGTTAAAGGGGAACTGGAGCACGCATGTGTGCTGCTCTGAGTTCCACAAATGCTCGCTACATTTAACTAAATTAGGGAGGTATTACAAGCTGCCCAGCTGCGCAACCTCATGATCTGAGTCTAGCCAAATGCTTAATTTGCCTTAATGGTGGCGCCGGCCCTGTGGCCACTGCAGCAGTTATCAATACAATGAATATCTTCCTCGGTCTCTCTTTTTCTCTCTCTCTCTCTCTCTTTCTCTCTCTCACACTCACAGAATCCCCCACACACTTATGCACACAGTTTTTCATTTACTTTTTTCAGTTTTTTGCTTGCTAAGTAGCAAATCCACATGTAGTGAGCATAAAAATTGGTGCTTGCTTGTGTTTTTCCCATTCAAGTTTCATGGCATGTTAACACTACGCTGAAATGGCAGACATTTTTTTTTACCTGGCATTACCTGTGCATTAACACCCTGGCGGATAATGCTCATTTTCTAATGTCTATTCTCATAGTGAGTATCGATGTCAGCACAACTAAAATGGATATAGTAATATTTTATAAGTCTCCTAGTATTTCAAAGGAGGTAGATGAGCAACTTTAAAATTTTACAATAAGATAAAACCAAAAGACTGAATAAAGCCAAAGTTCACGTATAAACCAAGCTAACTAAAACAAAACAAACTTGACAACGCAGTCCAATGGAATAATTTAATATAACAACCATATTCACAAAGGATGGCATTTTCAGAACCCTCAATCCCCAAGGGACAATGCCAACTTCCAGATAAGCCATAAAACTATACCTTTGGCTTTTAAAGTTTATCAAAGTTTCAGGAGTTTTATACTTCCTCACTTTCTTCTCAAGAATAGTAAAGAGATGTAGGAAGTTATATTCATCTTCATTCCACTGCACGTCTACATTCTGTGATGTCAAGATGTTATCACTAGAATTCAGCAAAGGATGTGAGGAAGGATTCTTAGCCAAGCATTCCTCCCAATGACAGTGTCAGAAGCAGCTGACATTTCTTTCATACTTCGTCAGCATCACAGCAACATTTTAGAATCATAGCTACAATTAATGGCATGTTTGCTTTCTTTTAAAGAGGTTTGTATGACGTTAAAGAGTTTCTGCATGTTGTAGAATGTGCATCTGGCTTTCATGTTCTTGATGCCCAAAGTGGTTGAGATGTAAACTTTTTTGACAAAGATATTTAGAGCCCTGTTGTCTTCATTATAAAGAAGATTATTGTTAGAAAGGATGAGTGTGGATTTCACAGTAACACTGACAGAGATTTCTGCAAGGTTATCAGTAGGGTTACTATAAAGGGATAGGTTCATAGGTTCATAGGTAGGTACTAGGCTGTCTGCCCTAGGGCATTTATAAGCCTAGCCAGAATGTTGGCTTTCACCTCCCTTTTAGACTAGATTCCTGAACCTCTGTCCAGCAGGGCCATAGAAGTGATCCCAGGAGTAAATTTACGATTACCCTTTGTCCTCCACCGACAGAAGTTGATCGGGCTTTCTGGGAGTTGGTGGCTACAAAAGTGCTTTAAGTAAATTGTCTTCATAAGTTTTCTCAAATGTATAGAAAACATATGCTATTTCTGTTGGTTGTGGTTCATATATGGAGAGCAAGTCAAGGTACCTTTTATGGGAGCAGGAGGACATCTCTTTTGATCTCCACACAAAGTGGTTCTTCATCAGACTGAAGACATTTCCAAATGAGACGTCTTTCATAGAAAATCCCAAAGAAAGTGGCTTGTATTCATACATGCTTTACTTCAAGGGAGAAATATGTCTGACTGGAAAACACCAGGTTCCAGTCCTCCTCTTCATCAACATTTGAATTTCATGAAAGGTCCATGGAGGGACCTATTTTTATCTTAGTTGTAGTGGAGTGATGGTGCGTGGACACTATATGATTCCACAGCAAGTACGAAAGGTATACTTAACCCTTTAACAAACCATAACATCTTCCTTTACAAACTATTTACAGCCAAGAAAGGGCAGGACAGGCATCTGGAAGACAGACATACACAGGATGGATGTACAAATCGACAGAAAAGTAGGTCTGAGGTGCAAGCAGTTTAAAAGCAGGTTCAGATTCAGAAATTCTCTCCAGCTATCCTGGAACTGTTAGGTCTTGTACAAAAATAGAAGTAAGTGTATTGGGAAAGGGCACACACCTGGAGCCTTTGGCACAAGCAAGCCAACTGTAGATACCTGGGAACTGACATCTGGCTGAAATGCAGCAAAAATCATTGTTATGGTCCAGCAAGATGCAAAAAGCACTATATCAACACTGAGAATGTCATTGCCTCAGAAAAACTGCCAACACTACACTCAAAATAAACAAAATTTACAATAATTAACACCCTACAAAGAATAGTACATATTTACCACAAAAAAAGGGAAAATAAATGTTTCTCCATTGATACTTATCACTCCGAAAGTCAGTTTGATGGGACCAGTCAAGTTCTGTTCTTTTCCCCTGACAGCTTACTAATGTCGCTATTGGTAATAATGACTATAATATACTTCATCAGTGATCCCTATGGTAAACATCAGTATTTATCTATGTATTTTAAATTCTAATAAAACTTGACATGCTGGCAAGCCTAGGTATTTGACACATCTGCTGATGAGTCATCTATCTGAAGCCTATCAAACTTTTTAAAATGGAATGATTATTTGTGTGTACTCATTCAAGTATCTTTTTATGACCATTTTTAATGTCTACCTTTTTTCCATGGTTTGTATATATTTATTTGTTTCCCAGTACAGTTAAACATACAAAAGTGTGACTGCTTAAATTTAGCTTAACATACTCACCATAACATGTCCGTTTATTGTCAGAAAGCATAAATCCGGGAGGACATGTACACTGGAAACTGCCAGGGGTATTGCTACAACTTCCAAATTTGCAAATGTTGGGTTCTTCAGTACATTCATTAATATCTACAAGAAAGAATGAATCAATTAGTAATGTACTCAATACATTTAATTGTCATCAACTCTGAAAACATTAAAGATATAATGGGATTAAAATTGAAGTAATAAACAGAAATACTGTCTCCTAAGCTACATTTATTTTATAAGTAAATTAAATGCAGCAAAGCTTAACCTTTCAACTGTTGGATTGTTTCTTGAAGGTTAATGCAGGGCTATCGCTTGCATTCGTGTTTGCTGCAGAATTCCTTTGATATAGTACACACTAAATAATTATTGCACAATTGTAATAATTGTCCCAAAGTAAGAGAAGCTTTTGTCACAGGCTTCCTCAAGCATATCATGCAGTATTAAGCAAAGGAGTCCCGTCTAACTATCTGCTCTCAAATAAGTCAAGTCACAATGACATAAGCACATAGGAAACATTATTCATAACTATCTGCTGAAGCTTGTTGGGCTTATTACTAGACTATCTGCCCCTGTGGGCCATTTTAAGCCTAGCCAGTTACCCATGTATGCATCAAACTCTGAACCTTGGGTCTGAAAGGGAAACACCTTAACCATTACACCAACCTCCCACCTGCCATGTTTGACAAAAGTTAATTAATTTTAGCTGACCTTCTGCTACAAACGTCTGTTGCTGACCAGTCATAAAATTCAATTATTTTAA
Organism: Protopterus annectens; assembly: GCF_019279795.1. Lineage (NCBI taxonomy): Eukaryota > Metazoa > Chordata > Ceratodontiformes > Protopteridae > Protopterus > Protopterus annectens. Next base: position 55,700,140 of record NC_056747.1, on the reverse strand, counting down.
TGTATAAAGTACAAACTTTAGGAGCAAGTGTCTCATTCAATGACAATCTGATCAGAGGAGGTAATGTGATGTCATACTCTCTCTTATGTCTAGCAAAATAGTGCTTCAGAAAAACTATGTAACAGCTAAAACTCTGAAGTTAAAAGCATCTTTCAAAAACAGTAGCAAAAGCAGAACATACCATAATGACATTTGGGCATATGCTTGCAGGGATTTAATATACAGACCTGTACCCATACCTCTCACTCTAAGAAGCACAGCGAATATCAACTCTTTTAAGCACAAACAAGAGAATACCTGAATAAACCACAGTGTTACAGTAATATTTGTGCTGAAATGCTGATAGCGAATTAAATACATTTCAACAAACTGAGTAATCGTCTCTGTCACAAGTTACTAAGCAATGTCTTGGAGCTTAATTACAACTGAAAGACTAAGCAACCCTGGAATGTCAATCAATTACTGCCTTAGAGGAATTGTACACTGCAGTTATCAATGTAACGGTATCAGATGTGTATGTCTGATTACCAGGTAGCAGCTTGTCTTCCTTGGAACGCCATGATGCATCTTCTGATTCTGATGATACCCAATTCTGGTAAAAGGCAACCCAGAAGTACTAACTACACATGTTTTCATTTATAATATTTGTTAAGTTGAGGATATGAATACTAAACTCTCGGTTTGTGCTCTACAAGACAATATACACTATACAAGTTTCCAAATACAGCAGTAAAACAGAATACAATTTTTTGGGGCACATAAAGAAATGAAACTGATTTGAAAACAGCAAAATTATTAGAACTGGATAACTATGGCAAGACTGAATACATGGCCTCAATACAGAATCTTATACTCAGTAATGCAAAAGATATATATGCCAACCCAGGTGTATTTTTTCATTGTGTCATAATAAATTATCCTTGGAGGGCAATTATAAAAATGTTTGGGACAAAATATGTGAGGGTAGCCTCATAGTAAAGGAGGGCTGGTATTTTTTTCCCACTGTTGGCAAACATACTTTTCCTTCTGCACATATGGATAAACTACAGTTGGCATTTCACTGATTAAAATAATAAACTTCCCAGGTTCCATATAATAATGCATTGCATAAAATAATAAACTTCCCAGGTTCTATATAATAATGCATTGCATAAAATAATAAACTTCCCAGGTTCTATATAATAATGCATTGCATAAAATAATAAACTTCCCAAGTTCCATATAATAATGTATTGCGTGTTTTTATTACTATTAACTGCATTATTTCATTGCAGGTCAAACTACAGCTGTATCTTAAAAAAGAAAAACTAAATGAAGGGTTTTCTTTCTTTTCTGGCATTCTAGTTTGTGGATCTTGGCAGCAAGCTAGACCAATTCATCTGTCTTTCATTTTACTGAAATGACATGTTAGCCTGTTAGAAGCTACATTAAATGCAGAAGTGGGATTTGTACCGCTGACATTTGATAACAGTGCTGCTGCTCTTCATCTTGTCTCTGGTAAGGTATCAAGCTTGGGTATTGAGAGTCAGATTTAAGTTATGACAACAATGTCTATGTAAAACACTTGTTTTAAGAACCTTCTCAAACATAATCATAGGCTGCACTTTACAAATATAATAATGCTTCCTTTCATACAAGGACAGAAGTCTACTGATCTAGGTTAATGGGAACCTGTGGGTGGTACTGTGGAACTTCAATGAAAAACCACGGGAGGGTGAACTTTGAAAAGGGAAAGAATGGAACAAGCTGGAATTAGCATTGTGATGGGTGTTTGGCATGGTACTGGAATTAGCATTGCAATGGGTGTTTGGCATGGTACTGGAATTAGCATTGCAATGGGTGTTTGGCACGGTACTAGAATTAGCATTGCAATGGGTGTTTGGCATGGTACTGGAATTAGCATTGCAATGGGTGTTTGGCACGGTACTGGAATTAGCATTGCAATGGGTGTTTGGCACGGTACTGGAATTAGCATTGCAATGGGTGTTTGGCACGGTACTGGAATTAGCATTGCAATGGGTGTTTGGCACGGTACTGGAATTAGCATTGCAATGGGTGTTTGGCATGGTACTGGAATTAGCATTGCAATGGGCGTTTGGCATGGTACTGGAATTAGCATTGCAATGGGTGTTTGGCATGGTACTGGAATTAGCATTGCAATGGGTGTTTGGCATGGTACTGGAATTAGCATTGCAATGGGTGTTTGGCATGGTACTGGAATTAGCATTGCAATGGGTGTTTGGCATGGTACTGGAATTAGCATTGCAATGGGTGTTTGGCATGGTACTGGAATTAGCATTGCAATGGGTGTTTGTACGGTACTGGAATTAGCATTGCAATGGGTGTTTGTACGGTACTGGAATTAGCATTGCAATGGGTGTTTGGCAGGTACTGGAATTAGCATTGCAATGGGTGTTTGGCATGGTACTGGAATTAGCATTGCAATGGGTGTTTGTACGGTACTGGAATTAGCATTGCAATGGGTGTTTGTACGGTACTGGAATTAGCATTGCAATGGGTGTTTGGCACGGTACTGGAATTAGCATTGCAATGGGTGTTTGGCACGGTACTGGAATTAGCATTGCAATGGGTGTTTGGCATGGTACTGGAATTAGCATTGCAATGGGTGTTTGGCACGGTACTGGAATTAGCATTGCAATGGGTGTTTGTACGGTACTGGAATTAGCATTGCAATGGGTGTTTGGCAGTACTGGAATTAGCATTGCAATGGGTGTTTGTACGGTACTGGAATTAGCATTGCAATGGGTGTTTGGCACGGTACTGGAATTAGCATTGCAATGGGTGTTTGGCATGGTACTGGAATTAGCATTGCAATGGGTGTTTGGCATGGTACTGGAATTAGCATTGCAATGGGTGTTTGGCACGGTACTGGAATTAGCATTGCAATGGGTGTTTGGCACGGTACTGGAATTAGCATTGCAATGGGTGTTTGGCACGGTACTGGAATTAGCATTGCAATGGGTGTTTGTCATGGTACTGGAATTAGCATTGCAATGGGTGTTTGGCATGGTACTGGAATTAGCATTGCAATGGGTGTTTGTCATGGTACTGGAATTAGCATTGCAATGGGTGTTTGGCATGGTACTTATACATGCACCCAGTGTCGTGCAAGGTGCTGTGTTCCTTAAAAAGAACAGCTATCCAGCTCTTTGTTAGGTTGTCTCATTTGACATACCAGCAGCACTGACCCTATTACATGTGGGCTAGGATAGAGTGTGTTTAAATCATCACTAATACATGGGTCAAGAAGCTCAGACCATGGGTGTGGGGAACACGCACCTAGCCACTGGTGGGGTAAGTGAGGGACATCTGACAACTTTCTTGTGCAGATGATCAGTTGTAGAGTACAATCTGCAGTCACTGGTTCTGCAAGTGAAGTAGACACCCAAAGGGGGCAGGGACATCAGGTGACCACTCCTTGCTAACAGTACATGCATGAGGCCAAGAGAATACTTTACTTTCATGGGCTGTCGCTGGGAAGATCCGTTTACATTTTTTAGGGCATTTTGCCTATCAATGCTGTGTCTATCAATCACATGCCTTCACCTATCACACATAATGAAGGGGACTTTTGTACATCTTTAGTATAACACCACCAGGGGGTTGCAGGTCTTAGTCAAGGGGGATCATTTGAATCAATATTATCCACCACATCCCCTAACACCTGGTGCAAACAAGGACTACTGGACATGCAGACAGAATAAAGACTTACGAAATACAATCTACCTCAGTGAAATAATACTGTTTGAATGACTTAAGAATTTATTATATATAGATTAAACTAAATAACTTTGTTCAATATAAATACTTTTTTAATAAAACTATATCAAAGCACTTTTACTTGTCAAGCAGTGGAAATATTCATTGTGGAGAGAAGAATCTTATCCTGCATGCTATAATACCTTGAAAAAGACATTTTACCAACAATTCCAAGAAAACATATTTAGTAGTTTTAGTTAACAGGCATATTTAGTACTGAGTAGCTAAAAAAGATATTGCTATTTAAAAAATTAGGAAGCATGTTTTTTTTAGTGAAATATTTTACTGCACACAGTCGTTACAGAATGAACTATGTTACTTTCCACAAGGAACTATTTATGTTAGTGCAATGCTCACCTTCACAATGCTCATTTCTTAAAGCGTACCCTGGTGGACATATGCAACGATAAGAGCCTTCCAGATTCTGACAGGTACCAGGAGAGCAGGTACCAGGTAAGCTTATACATTCATTTATATCTGGAAATGTAAAGAGAAAATGGAATAAGGTATTACCACATGGTAAGAAACATCTGAAAATGGAATATGACGATATCACAAGGTAATAAACATATGGAAATGGAATATGATACGATATTATCACAAGGTAATAAACATATGGAAATGGAATATGATAAGGTATTATCACAAAGTAATAAACATCTGAAAATAGAATATGATATGGTATTATCACAAAGTAATAAACATCTGGAAATAGAATATGATACGATATTATAACAAGTTAATAAACATATGGAAATGGAATAGGATATGGTATTATCACAAAGTAATAAACATCTGAAAATGGAATATGATATGGTATCACAAGGTAATAAACATATGGAAATGGGATATGATATGTTATTATTACAAGGTAATAAACATGGAAATGGAATGTGATATGGTATTATTACAAGGTAATAAACATCTGAAAATGGAATATGATATGGTATTATCACAAGGTAATAAACATATGGAAACGGAATATGATATGGTAGTATCACACTGTAATAAACATCTGAAAATGGAATATGATATGGTGTTATTACAAGGTAATAAACATATGGAAATGGAATACGATATGATATTATCACATGGTAATAAACATCTGAAAATGGAATATGATATTGATATTACCACACTGTAATAAACATCAGAAAATGGAATATGATATGGCATTATCAAAAGGTAATAAACATCTGAAAATGGAATATGATAGTGTATTACCATATGGTAATACACTTCTGAAAATGGAATATGATATGGTATTATCATAAAGTAATAAACATCAAAAGCTAGGACTACTGTACAGGAACAACAAATTCCTAACTACTGAAGCTAGGATTTCTCTTACCCATGCCTACCTTATACCATGCTTAACCTATTGTTCTCAAATACTCACAAATCTGAACTCCTCCCTACTTACCAAATTATAATCAACCTACCACAAAATAGCTAGATTTGCAGCTCAACACACATATAAATCTCATAGTTTCATAGTATAGTACTAGGCTATCTGCCCTGGGGCATTTGTAAGCCTAGCCATAGTGATGTGGCTTTTGCCACCCCATGAAATGGTACAAAAATGTACAGAATAAATCTAGAAAACTGTGCCTCTGTCTAGTAGTGACACAATGAAGGTCCCCTTATATAATAGAATTAGTTTACTGTGCCCCTGTCTAGCAGTGACCCAGATGTGACCCCTGGGGTAAATTTTCGATCTCCATCCACTCATCAAGATTTCTCTTGAAGAGAGTTAGTGAGGGCTCTGCCTAATACGAACTGGGATCCTGTTCCAAAGCATGGGAAGCCTTTGGGTTATGAATCTATCCCTCCAGCATGTCCTATTCATACTTGTGCCGAGGTTTAAGTCTTTAGCTCTCGTGGTCCTAATGGATTTGGATTTTTTGAGGTGGAGCATGTCCATCAAATCCTGATTGGACATGGCCTTGTACGTCAGGCAGAGATCACCCCTGAGCAGGCGGTATGCCACTGAATAGAGCTGAAGTTTCTTTAGTCTGGTGGAATAAGACATATGTTGGAAACCCTTGATCCTTTTGGTGAGGTACTTCTGTGGTCTCTCCAGCTGTTGCAAGTGCCGGGTGAGGTACATACCAAATGGGGCATTGTACTCAATCATGGGTCTGATGAGGGAGGAATATAAGGGTACAATGACATCCTTGGATCTGGATGTGAATCCCTTCATGATGAGGTGTGCAAGGTAGAATGTTTTTCTAACCACTTTGGCAACGTGGGTGTCAAATGAGAGGTCGCTGTCTACTTGGGTCCCTAGGTCTCTGATTACTTTTTCCGTACTCAGTGGGTTGCTGTCTATGTGATAATTTGTGGGTACTTTGTTTTTTCCCAAAGGGATGACTATACATTTTTTGGCATTTAGTTTAAGGCCGTGACTACGGCACCAGTTGTCCGTTTCAGTGAGGCCTTTTTGTAGGATGTGTGTGTCAGCTGGTGTATCGACTATGGCACCTAGTTTGCAGTCATCTGCGAACTTTGTCAGCCACAGCCCTCCCATGTTTGCTTTAACATCTGAGAAATAAATGCCGAACAACAGGGGTCCCAGGACAGATCCCTGTGGGACACCACTTGTGACTGGCTTTGAGTCTGACATTGCTTCAGCGATTTTAACTTTATGGGTTCTGTCCTTTAGCCAGTTTGCAACCCATCTAGTGACATAGGGGTTTACTTTTAAGCTGTTTAGCTTATCTATGATGCCTGAGTGGGGTATTGTGTCGAAGGCCTTAGCCAAGTCTAGGTATGCTGTATGGACTGCTTTGCCCTCATCAATGGCTCTAGTGACTGTTTCGAAAAAGTCAACCAGGTTTAAAAGGCAGGATCTGCGCTTCACAAAGCCGAACTGGGTGGGGTCAAGTGTTTGTAGGTCCCCTATGTCTCTGTTTATGAGTTCCATAATAGCTTTGCAGACCAGGCTAGTTAAGCTTATGGGGCGGTAGTTTCCAGGGTCTGTAGAGGCACCCCCCTTGTGGAGTGGGACCACTGTTGCTGTACGCCAGTGTACAGGTACATAACCCAAAGTAAGGCTAAGATTAAATAGCATTTTTATGTGTGGGTTTAGCTCCTCTTGGAGTTCTCGTAACACGCACCCCGGGATACCGTCAGGTCCCATTGATGCTGTGTTTTTTGCTTTGTTTAGGGCGGTTCTCACTTGGACATCTGAGATGACAGGGAGATTACATTCAGCTGGGATAAGTATTTCTTCTTTTGGGGGTGAAGGAGGCGAGAAGTTTGCACTGAACCTGTCAGCCAGAATGTTAGCAATATCTGTGGGTTCAGTGTATTTTTTGTTGTTGTGAACCAACTCAGAGCATATCTGAGGGTTTCCAGAGTTTCTAACATAGCTGAAGAAGGCTTTGTGGTTATCTTTAGTGTCCTTAGCTATTTTTCTCTCAAAGTTTGCCTTGGATGTTTTATGAGAGAACGTAGTTTTCTGCTAATGTTGATCAGAGCGTCTTCCCTTCATGGGATTTCACTGTGACGTGCAGTAGCTTCTTTCGTTTGTTATACAATTTGTTTATGGCTGAGGTCCACCAGACAGGACGCTTACATTTGGTGGAGAGGGACTTGGATTTGTTTGGGATTGCATGATCCATGCATTCCTGGATATGTCCATAGAAAGCATTTGTGAAGGATTCGGCATTGCGGGATGTGGTATCCACTGGCACAGTGGGCTTAAAGGATACCATCTCCTTCTTAAGAAGAGTGAAGTCTGCTTTTGAGAAGTTTTTCACTGTGGTCTTTTGTGCTGGGGGTGGAGGTGGGATATGTATATCCAGGGTGATTAGTTTGTGGTCAGATCTCACTAGTGAGGGGTATACTTCGGTGTGGAGCATTTTGTCCCCATGTTTGTGATGATCAGGTCTAGTATATTTTCTCCCCTAGTGGGAGAGGTGACTAGTTGTTCCAGTGCATTTGAATTTATGAATTCCAGGAACCTTTGGGCTAGGGTATTAGGGCTAGAATAATGTACCCAATCTATGTTTGGGTAGTTGAAGTCTCCCAGTATGATGGTATTTTGTGATACATTCATATCCTCCAATGTCTTCAGGAAGGCTGAGTGGGGTTCTTGAGATTGGGAGGGTGGTCTGTAACATGCTACCAGTTGTATAGCAGTTTTGCCTATGGTTAGTTGCACCTGTATGGTCTCTGTTGCTTCATGTGTTGCTACTAACCTGGAGGTGTGGGTGTCCTTTATGAATATGGACACTCCCCCTCCCTTTGTGGTTCGGCCCGGGTTTTGAGGCCGAAAAGCATGATACGAGGTATAGCCTGGTAGCGCTGGGGTACTCTCAGGAGCCTTGAACCAGATTTCAGTTACTGCACAGACGTCGATGTTCTCCATGCTGAGGAGTGCATCAAGTGCCTGCATCTTGAGATTTAGACTTCTGGTGTTGAGCAGCATTACCCTTAGTTTTTTTCCATTTTTGTTTTCTAAGGAGGTGGGTTTGTCTTTTGAGCCTTGCCTAAAAAAGGCATTATGGGGGTGGCAAGAGCCTTAGCCAATATCCGGAAGTCCAGTGGTGACAGGTGTAAGCCATCCCTTGCGAAGCAGCGTGTCTCTCCCTAAAATACCTGAACTGGCCCGAACTACCTCACCTGTTCCTATAATCTCAACTCTAAATCATGCACTCCATCCTATATCATCCTGATTTCTGACCAAGTCTATCTTCTCTCATCTCTCACTACTCCCCTACCAGACTTCTCCGAAGCTCAATCCAAGACCTGCCATTGTACTCACCCTTCTTGATTATTACCTACCTTTTATAGTCCAGTCAAACTAACTTACTAAAACTTATTATTAACTACTTCATCCTATGCTTCTTATGCAACCTCCAAAGCTTCTTCTATACTCTGCTCCCTGAAATTCTTGTGTAACCTTTTAAGTTTCTGCTACCCTACATACAAAACCTTATATTTACTCAACTCTCTTTTTAAACCAAAACATACAACTTATTGTGCTTTAACAGTCTCCTTTTTGTTTGTAATATTGTTTTATCTGTCAACAATATACATGTATGTAGTTTACGTATTTTAACTACCAAAATTCTCTATTGCTATTTTTATTGCATTGTATATCTTTGGAGCTTTTCTCCCTGGGCCTCTGCTGAAAAAGGGCAATAGCTCAGCCAGACACTCCCGGTCAACAAATGTAAAATAAAAATAAATAACTAAATAATAAATATAGAAATGCAATATGATAGAATATTATCATACGGCAATAAACATATGGAAATGGAATATGATATGATATTATCACAAGGTAATAAACATATGGAAATGGAATAACATGATATCACTTGGTAATAAACATATATGCTTATAATCTTTGATAAGCTGTTCAGTTGTGGGTTTGTATGCCCCTCTATAAATGGATAAATGCTCAAAAATGGCATCCAATATAAAACAGAAGTAGTGAATGCTAATGGAGTAAAAACTAATGTTCATGTTTCTCTTTATGCTAATTTGACAATATTGAATTCTAAATGATGACAGGACCTAGTCAGCTAAGGAAATCAAACTATTCCATTTGGTAGTAGAAACTGTGCTGCTTAATTAAAACCTTAAGCCGCTCATGTATCTATCCATCAGCCCCAGTCACAGTCTTGGTATCACCAATGA
>NC_056747.1:55663208-55688208 GCF_019279795.1 Protopterus annectens | reverse complement strand
TTACCTTCAGTGCGGGCCCCAAAGCAAGAGTGACTATAACGTGTGTCTCCCTTCCTCTCTCTCTTTATATATATATATATATATATATATATATAAAATATATAGCAACACTTTTTTGTAATAAAATGACTAACATGTCCTCTGATAGGAATCAAAGTACCCAGAGTAACCCCCTGAAAAAATTAACTATGAAGCTGTGAAGCGAACAATTTACTACTAAATCACTGTGGTGCCCTTACCCACTACAATTCTACATTCATGGAAAACCTTGAAATTTAACATTAATTTTTCCATATTTAACCTTTTAGTGAAATGGTTCTGATGACTTCTGTGCATCATATGTAGATTTTTATAACTGCATTGCTTCAAATTTTAACTAGTCAATCCACAGTGACACCACATACACCTGTCCAATATGCTGCCATTTTGTTTCCAGCTTCATGTGCACAAACACAAGTAGTATATACAAAACCCCACACCAGCAATTCACATCTTTTTAACCAATAATGCCACTGTATGTTAGCAATTCACCATGATACGGTTTTGGTAGTTCATACTTTTTTCCCAAGGTAGGGGGGCTCTAGTTTGATATCTCAGGCAGCTCCCTTATGACCAAAAACAGCCCCATATGCCTATAATTTAAATTGCCTTGTCTCAGCAAGGGTTTATTGCCATATTATAACCTTCCAGTGTTAACAAGCATTTACAACCCTTTTCATCATAGAATAAAATGCGTTGCAAATATCACATTTTCATAAACATACACTCAAATGCAGACTATCAAAAACTGAGCTATGAACTTTTTTATTGCAATTAACCACTTTGATGTACATATCATTAAAATGAATATACTTCCTAAGCATTCAATATTATTTGGTTATAAGATTCATTTCTTACTAAGTTACGTATGCATTCCTATCATACCTCTCAACTGTCCAGATTTTCACAGAATGCCAGATTTTTGCTTCATATTTTTTGTCTGTTCCTCATAAAATTTGTGATTTTCTGTCAAATCACTGAGGAGTGAAGTTACTAAATAATGACGTACATTTGCATTTCAGACTCTATATCCTTCAGAAAATGCATTCTAACACAAATCATGTTATTGTAGCAACTTTCAACGTTTATCAGTGCAATATTTAAAATCTGCTGTGCTTTTATCCCCCCATTACTTTAAGCTTTTTCTAGATTTCCTGAACTAAGAGGTTGAGGTATGATTCCTGTCCTGCAATATGTACACAGTCAGGTTTATTTCATATGATCGAAACAGAGAAGATTGATTTTTATAACATCAAACCAGCTTCTCCTCTAGAAGATGATATTTTTTGCAGTAATCTCAGAGTTGATATATGTACATAATATACAGGTTTGAGCAGACGTGCCTGGGGGCTTGACCCCCCCCCCTCCTGTAAAAGAACTGTGATGCCAGCTTCTAGAGGAGAAGCTAGTTGGACATTTTGAGATTCGATAGTCTTAGTTTAGATAATATGTTCTTAAACTCTGCAAAATGTATCGAGTCCACAGACATGCATGAGCAAGGCACAGTAAAGCCAATGTCATAGGCTACAGTGCCTAGAACCTGCGCAAAGTACTTCCTCCAGGCACAGAAGCGCCTGCGTCATTTCAGTATGATTATAGTGTGAATGGTTTAAAACAGGCTGAAAAAGAAAAACTTGTTTTCGTACCATTACTTTAGTTTGCAGTTGAGGGGTATAATACAATGAAACCAGAAACGATCTGAAGATTAACCTTAAAAAACAGCATTATAGTGTTGTATTTTACCTTACCCATGCATAAGACAGCATTATAGTGTTGTATTTTCCCTTACCCATGCATAAGACAGCATTATAGTGTTGTATTTTCCCTTACCCATGCATAAGACAGCATTATAGTGTTGTATTTTCCCTTACCCATGCATAAGACAGCATTATAGTGTTGTAGTTTCCTTACCCATGCATAAGACAGCATTATAGTGTTGTATTTTCCCTTACCCATGCATAAGACAGCATTCTAGTGTTGTATTTTCCCTTACCCATGCATAAAAAACAGCATTCTAGTGTTGTATTTTCCCTTACTCATGCATAAAACAGCATTATAGTGTTGTATTTTCCCTTACCCATGCATAAGACAGCATTATAGTGTTGTATTTTCCCTTACCCATGCATAAGACAGCATTATAGTGTTGTATTTTCCCTTACCCATGCATAAGACAGCATTCTAGTGTTGTATTTTCCCTTACCCATGCATAAGACAGCATTATAGTGTTGTATTTTCCCTTACCCATGCATAAGACAGCATTATAGTGTTGTATTTTCCCTTACCCATGCATAAGACAGCATTCTAGTGTTGTATTTTCCCTTACCCATGCATAAGACAGCATTCTAGTGTTGTATTTTCCCTTACCCATGCATAAGACAGCATTATAGTGTTGTATTTTCCCTTACCCATGCATAGAACAGCATTATAGTGTTGTATTTTCCCTTACCCATGCATGAGACAGCATTATAGTGTTGTATTTTCCCTTACCCATGCATAAGACAGCATTATAGTGTTGTATTTTCCCTTACCCATGCATAAGACAGCATTATAGTGTTGTATTTTCCTTACCCATGCATAAGACAGCATTATAGTGTTGTATTTTCCCTTACCCATGCATAAGACAGCATTATAGTGTTGTATTTTCCCTTACCCATGCATACGACAGCATTATAGTGTTGTATTTTCCCTTACCCATGCATAAGACAGCATTATAGTGTTGTATTTTCCCTTACCCATGCATAAGACAGCATTATAGTGTTGTATTTTCCCTTACCCATGCATAGAACAGCATTATAGTGTTGTATTTTCCCTTACCCATGCATAAGACAGCATTATAGTGTTGTATTTTCCCTTACCCATGCATAAGACAGCATTATAGTGTTGTATTTTCCCTTACCCATACATAAGACAGCATTATAGTGTTGTATTTTCCCTTACCCATGCATAAGACAGCATTATAGTGTTGTATTTTCCCTTACCCATGCATAAAACAGCATTATAGTGTTGTATTTTCCCTTACCCATGCATAGAACAGCATTATAGTGTTATATTTTCCCTTACCCATGCAGTCATTGTTGTGCGTAAGTTCAAAGCCTGGGAAGCAAAGGCAGTTATATGATCCAACAGTATTTTTGCATGTTCCATTGCCACATGGGTGACGCTCACATTCATCAATATCTGCAATATAAGAAAAAGAAATGTTACAATCTCACATTTTTACTTATTGTCATAATAAAATGTAAGCAAGGGTAACTTTGCTGAACAGGAACTACTTTCTGGATGCCTAAGTGTGAGGCTATGCAGGATGAAAAAACATGCAGTAGGTCAACGCCTGCTAAGTCATGTCTAGGAAGTGTTTTTTTGTACTCAGTATTATAGAATTGTACAGACAGTGTATCTCGGAAAAATGAAAGCAGAAGCCGTTTCTGTACTACATGTAGAAAGCAGACAGTTTACATGATAATGTCCTTTAGGCATCTGCCATCTATTTACAACACACTTATACTTACTTAGACTTATACTGATATCACTGATAGCATAAAGGACCACATGCTACAGTTCATACTGTAAGAAATGGAAAAGGTCGGACACAAGGTTTTGCATTTTTAAACATCCAGCCTTGTGTGAGCATTAGATGTCTGAAGTACATAGAAAAGAATGGCTTACAGCAAAAAATAAGGGACTACGTAACATGAGATTTATACACAAGCACCATACAGACGATGGCCATGGTAGTACAAGGTACTAAGGATAGTATATGACCATCATCAAGTCTGGGTCCCAAGAGTGCTCTGTCATGGCATGGACAATTCAGGGGCATTCTCCCATAAAGCAGAAGGCTCTCCACTGATGGAACCCTTCCTTCCGATACTAGTATGATAACTGTTCAACTCAGAAAATACGGCACATGCCAAGCTCATTTATCTGTGTTTTTTGAGGAGTCGGTGCAAGATTGTGTCTAGAAGGGTAGCAAAAACATAGACAAGTGCTCAATTGACTTAAGAAAGGATAAAAATTAACTTACAAAATGGGGATGGATGTGAAATGACTGATGATGGGGGGGGGGGTAAAATTCTGACATACAGCCTGGAGGTGGCTGTAACATGTATCGTACGTAAGACAGAATCTGGAAGACCATCTATAAATTTACTGTTCTCCATGTCTATAGAATAGCATGGCTTATTTATTTTGAAATGTTGCTGTACAACCTCAGGTTGACAAAAAAGCATAGCCTTCTGTAATTGCACCAATGCTAACACCACCACCATGGACAGTTTCTTTTTATCTCTAGCACATTTGTAGTGGAATAGGACTCAGGTTTTGGGTATGACACAAGCCTTGCTCCTGTCTTTTAAATGCCTAACTCTAATACATACAGACAGAACACATAGTTTAACTATTAAGTCAGTGAATTTACTTCCCAGCCTAAATACAGCTTTCTAATATTTGCCAGCTTCATATAATGTTCTTAGTTTATGGGCTTGATGGTACAAATCAGGTAAGGGTCCATTTACTCTTTCCTGGAACATTAAGTAGAAAAAGCCTGTTAATATGTTTCTTTGGCTTCATCATTTTGCCTTTCCTCTGACTAGAGATCAGTATCTTTGAAACGTGATCTCTTCGGAATATCTGAAAGAAATATAACTGTTTTGGATAGTTTCCCATCTGCACTTGGATATATTTGAGTTCAAGCCCCCCAAAAATTTAATAAAAGTGGATTTCAGAAGCAACAGAAACAATACTGGGAGAAGTGGTTGATGTGTGGAAAGTACATGTCACAAGATGACTTCACAATGCACAAAAATACAACTTTTTTACACAAGTATAAGATACATCAGGCTTTGCACTGGCTCCCCTAGGGAAGTATTTTCCATTTCCAATACAGATAATCCCTTAGAAAGGACTTATTTTCTAATTACTTGTGCTTTCAGCTAACAGGAATACATGTTGCAACTTTAGGCTACCTAAAGAATCTCAGAAAAACAGTCTCTTATAAATGTCCTCCAAATTAAAGGCTGAATACAATAAATATAAGAAAGGAGCCATATAGAAAGGCAGAATCAATTGTCTTTTATCTTTTCACGTTAAGTGTGGGAAATCAACATTTATTTCAGATCTACAACAGTCTGTATGGTAAAGAGATCTGAGGATATGGTACATTGGAAACAAACCATGAAATATACAGGACAGCATCTGGCCATTCTAGTAAGGGTTGTGACAATGCAGGCTATCAAGAGGAACAGCATATCCGACATAGAAGTTACAGGTTTCTTTGCATTTTGAGGACTGAGTAAATCCGCAGGATAAAATGCTGCCCTTTTCCAAAGGATATAGATCCTGGACAGGTCAGATGATCCTCTTGTAACTTTGGAGTTTAGATTTCTGCATATTTATTGCATGTCAGCTATTTCTTATTTAGCCAGGTAAGTGGTGTAATCATTCATGGATCCTTTTCAGCCATGGCCCAAGGCCAACAGCATATGCAATGTAGACAAACAGAATTTAGACGAGCCAGTCAATCTGTACATTTTTGGAGGTGGAAGGAAACTGGAATACCTTGAGAAAGCTCATACAGACACACAGAAAGTGTAGAGACTGCATTGAGAGAGTGATCAGAAGTCAGGGCTGGATGCCAGAGCTATGCAGTAGAGAATCTGAACACAGATTGATCATACTACTGCACCGAATACACTACATAGAGAACACGGCTTATGCTTGCAACAGGAATTTGTACTGTCCATTCATTGTTAATTCATTCCCCAATAACCTAATTAATCCAATTCAGGACTAGCAGGGGCTTATTTGTACACCACACTACCACAAATGCAGCATCAGACCCAGGGATGCTATGCAGACTTCAGAAAGCTATGCAACATCTGAGAAACCACTGGGTTGAGATTAGTGCAGCACAGAATGAAAATTCAGGCAAATCCTGCAACAGGTAAATGACTTTGCTTACTAAACTAACAGAAAAACTCACAGGATTTGTGGAACTTCATCCTTTGACTTACAGGCTATTTTTGCTTCCATTATTTTACGTAAACCCTGACTGACCCATTTGCTCCTTCATTACATCAAAAAGTTACACTACTAGATCCACTATTATCTCATCAAATACTTACCCATACACATGCTAAAATCTGCCGTTGCCTTGAATCCATTGTAACAATGACACTTGTAGCCTCCTTCAATGTCAATGCACTCGCCATGACTGCAGATATTAGCAATTTCTTGGCACTCATTGCGATCTAAAAGGGAGAAAAATCATTGATTTAGAGCCACTGAAATTAAAACCCCATAATTACTTCATATCATGTTTCCAGTCTTACAACTAACGCAGTGACTGCTTTTAAAAATGTAATTACATTTCTATATGTTCTTTTATCTGCATTCTTCAAGAAGACAAAAAACCTGTCTGTGCATCCCCAAAGTTAAGCTGTGTTCCAAAGTTGGTTTCTTACTTTTGACAGAAAATATTAAATGTGAAAAGGAGCGATCATTCAGATGACATGCTGGAATGCTGGATACTGCCAGGGTAGACTGAAGTTTTCACACTAAAATTCACCCAGCACCTGAGTCTTTAACTGTCTTTGACTTACACAACTTTTTCATAGAAACAATCCCCACCATCAAATATCCAGGATTATAGTTTGATCAGTCTCTAAACTTCCATTTCCATATAAACAGAATAAGATCAAAAATAAACACCCTCCTCTTATGGACCACAAAGATCTTCCCTTTTCTACCCCGACCAGCCAGAGCAGTCATTGGCAAAGGATCTGCCCTTTCTCAACTTGAATAAGGACTTCTGCCTCGAAGAAAAACATTGCCACACTCCAGACAATCTCTAACAGCATCTGCTGAGTCATTGCAAACTTACCTCTCTGTGAGCATCAGTGCATTGCCCTAAAAAAAGCCAAATGGCTAACCATAAAACAAAGCTCTAAACTACTTTTAGGATCTCAACTGTATAAACTACTCCAACTCCACACATGCAACCTGAGACACTAATCACAAACCACACCAGCTGTCATTACCCCTTGAACCAGACTCCATGGCACTGCACATGCTCTGTCATACCAACTGTCATTACCCCTAGAACCAAACTCCACAGCACTTCACATGCTCTGTCACACCAACTGTCATTACCCCTAAAACCAAATTCCACAGTACTGCACATGCTCTGCCAAACCAGCTGTCATTACCCCTAAAACCAAACTCCACAGCACTGCACATGCTCTGTCACACCAACAGTCATTACCCCTAGAACCAAACTGCACAGCACTGTACATGCTCTGTCACACCAACTGTCATTACCCCTAGAACCAAACTCCACAACACTGCACATGCTCAGTTACACCAACTGTCACTATCCCTAGAACCAAACTCCACAGCACTGCACATGCTCTGTCAAACCAGCTGTCATTACCCCTAGAACCAAACTCCACAGCACTGCACATGTTCTGTCAAACCAGCTGTCATTACCCCTAGAACCAAACTCCACACCACTGCGCATGCTCTGCCGCACCAACTGTCACTACCCCTAGAACCAATCTCCATAGCACTGCACATGCTCTGTCACACCAACTGTCATTACCTCTAGAACTAAACTCCATAGCACTGCACACGATGTATCCTCTGAAGCACCTACTCTTTGGCAAGCTCTTCTCATTAACATTAAGGAAATCAACAGTTATTCCAAACTCAGAATAGAAGTAAAAATACTTCTTTATCCAAGCCCCATGCTCCTGCTTCAACACAGGACATTTTATGTCACCTATGTCCTTTCCAGATCTCTTCTCCTTGTACACTATACTGTGCCTGATTGTATATTGCACTGTGCTTGTTCACTGAAATGTATTTTTTTTCTAATTAGTCTTAATTACTCTATAGCTGCTTACATTTCTGCAGTTTTGTTTGCAAAATGTTTTGTATTTCACCTGGGCTGAACCTGAAATTGGTCAATACTGATCAATCCACTACCCTGGTAAACAGAAATAAATAAATAAATAAATAAATAAATATGAGGGCTGAGGTCTATACTTGCTTATCAACATCTTACACAAAACTGCTAAATTCCATGGTTTCTCCAGCTCTTCCCACAGCCATACTAACTATACCCATTTCTACGTATCCCTTAATTTATGCAGAGATGGAATGCACAATGACATTCTCATGATAACTGGGCATTACTTAAACTACCACACCCACATTTGCCTAATATGGTTGTACAACACTAATCACGAGACACATAACTCTCCTAAACAGTGTGCCACTCAACCAAAGCCCCTAAGACAAAACAGCACGCCCAACACACTGGTTATAGGTGACTCGATAGTGAGGCACACTGATGTCCCACTCACTAGGTTGAATAAGGAGAAAGTAACAGTCAGCTGTCTGTCAGGTGCCAGGATCCGCCACATAGTGCATGCACTCAGGTCCCTCAACAACAGGTACAAATATAACTGTCATTGTACATGTGGGTGTGAATGACCTGAGACGTCCCTCCCTGGACTACATGAAAAGAGACATGGAGGAGCTCTCAGATTATGTAGCCCAGACGGGTATGACCCTAGCCCTGAGCAGCATCCTACCATCACCCAGAATGATACCACAGTACAAGCAGAAAATGACTGAGTTCAACAATTGGATAAGTTTCTGGTGTCATTCTAAGGGGATCCAGTATCTGTCTGCCTGGGATGACATGGATGACAGACCTTGATACTTTGCCAGAGATGGCTTGCATCTGTTACCCCTGTGCTTACAAATACTGGCAAAGGCTCTTGCCACCCCTATAGGGCCTTTTTTTAGGCAGTGTTCCAAAGACCAAATTACCATTGTAACAGCTATAAACAAATGCAATCTGAGGGTCATGCTGCTAAATGCTAGAAGTCCAAATCTCGAAATGCACTCGCTCGAAGCACTCCTTAAAATGGAGAACATCGACATCTGTGCCATAACAGAGACCTGGTTGAAGGCAGCAGAAAGCACCCCTGCACTACCAGGCATATTTTCTACTCAGAGGAGATCTCTGCTTAACATACAAGGCCATGTTAAACCCTGAGCTGTTGGACATGCTCCACTTAAAGAAATCCCAATCCCTCAGAGCCACGCGCTCCAGGGATCTAAACCTTGTCATCACAATGAGCAAAACATGCTGGAGGGATAGGTTCCTGACCAAGAGACTCCCCATACTCTGGAATAGACTGCCCATACATATCAAGCAGAGTGCCTCTTTGGCCCTCTTCAAAAGGAACCTTGATGATTGGATGGGAGATAGGAAATTCACCCCGGGGATCATGTCAGTCGCCCTGCTAGACAGGGGCCTGGAGAAGTAAATATTGTGGGAAGAAATATCCAGGGAATTGTTATGGCTAGGCTTGCATAGGCCCTAGGGCCGATAGCCTAGTACCAACCTATGAACCTATGAACCTATAACTCATTCCACACCTTTTGGTCCCAGAACTTGGAAAGAAGCTCCAAAGGTGGTGGTGTTTCCATATTCATAAAGGATGTGCACACCTCCAGACTGGTAGCCCAACATAATGCATCTGAAGTGCACCAAAACAGTCAGTGTTATCCCTTACAACCAGCAAAAAAGATGCTATAAAAAGTAACAGGAAAAACACCAGCACAGGATACAAGAACACAAGTTTACAGCATAAAAACATGCTATTAGGTTTTTAATATTTTTAATATTTTTAACATTTTTTATGAACAACAATGGTTATTTATATTGTTAATTTATAAGTTTTTGTGTTTTATATATGCAGTTTTTAAATTTAAACTGGAAATCACATGGCAGATTGTTACTGTTGCTTTAAGCTAATGAAGTAGTTGCTGTTAATTAATGAAGTCTTTGGCCTGAAAATGGAATAAATATCAGTGGTGAATGTCTTATTATTTATTGTGATGAAGTCTATGGTGCTGTATATGAAAGCTCTAAATCTTATGGAGTTTTGGATGGAAATAAAAGACTGTTTGTTTTGAGTGGACTGCTGGAGCTTTTCAAGTGCTTGGGAATCCTGTGCCTGGTATTTTACCTGTTAATTTTTAATACTTCAGGTGCAGATAACATTGGGTAAGACAGCAATTCAGGTTGTAGCCTGCTATAGGTCCTCCAACCATGTCCCAAGACTCACACTCCACGTTCCTAAGCACCCTGGAGAATATTAGGGTCCACCCTAACACTCTCATACTGGGCGACTTCAACTACCCCTCCATTAACTGGGAAAACTACTCATGTACCAATACACTTGCCCAATGTTTCCTGGAATTCATTAATTCCAATGCCCTGGACCAGCTCATTCTTACCTCCACTAAAGGTAGCAACATCCTTGACTATCACCCCATTAGCCTGATGAGTCTGATATGCAAAGCTATGGAATGCATCATCATGAACCTAATAAACAAGGATATAGGGAATCTCCAAACTCTGGATCCCACACAGTTTGGTTTTGTGAAGGGTAGATTATGCCTGCTCAACTTGGTCAAATTCTTTGAGTCAGTCACCAAAGCTGTGGATGAAGGCAAGGTGGCTCATACAGCCTACCTTGATCTGGCCAAGGCCTTTGATACTATTCCCCTCTCAGGAATCATAGAAAAACTCACTAAGCTAGGCATCAATCCCTACATCACTAGCTGGGTTGCAAACTGACTCATGGGTAGAACCCACAGTGTAAAAGTAGCTGTCTCCAAGTCAGACTGCCAACCAGTCACGAGTGGAGTCACACAGGGTTCGGACCTTGGTCCTCTCCTGTTTGGTATCTACTTCTCTGAAGTCCAGGCCAACAGGAAGGGACTCTGGCTGACAAAGTTTGCAGACGACTCCAAGTTGGGAGCTATTAATAACTCCCCAAGTGATGCTAACATCCTACAGAAAGGCCTCACTGAGACCAATGACTGGTGTCAGAACCATTGCCTTAAGCTCCATGCCAAATAATATATCATCATACGCTTTGGGAAAAACCCGGTTCCCATGAATTACCACATCTATGGTAGACCACTGAACACAGAAGGCGTTATAAGAGATATGGGAACACAGGTTGACAGCAACCTCTCTTTTGACCACCACATTGCCACTGTGGTCAGAAAGTCCTTCTATGTGGCACATCTCATTTCTAGGGGTTTTGCATCCAGGAAGAAAGAGGTCATTGTCTCCCTCTACTCTTCCCTCATTAGGCCAATCATTGAGTACAATGCCCCATTTGGCATGTACCTCACTAAACACCTGCAACAACTGGAGATGCCGCAAAAGTACCTCACAAAGAGGATCCTAGGCCTTAAACATTTGTCTTATATGGACAGACTTAAAAAACTCCAACTATTCTCTGTCTCATATCGCCTACTTAGAGGTGATCTCTGCTTGACTTACAAAGCCATGTCTGACCCAGCTCTGTTAGAAATGCTACATCTAAAGAAATCCCAATCCTTCCACACCACATGCTCCAGAGACGTCAACCTCATTACCACAATCAACAAAATATGCTGGAGGGACAGATTCATAACCCAGAGACTGCCTATGCTATGGAATGGGTCTATATCAGATGAACAAAAAATCCATTCATCGAATACATAATGATCGAAATGTCATGGAAATCGAAATTGGTATTGTGGGGGCTGCACCCCCCACCCCCCCCCCACTAAATATATATTCTAACTCCAAGATCGCACTACAGTAAGGAAAGGGCAAATACCCTAATCCTCACTGTACTGAGACCCCACAATACAGTTTTCAATTTCTGTGAAGCTTCGATCTTTACGTATTCAATGAACGGATTTTTCGTTCATCTGATATAGACCCCTATGGAATAGACTTCCCATACATGTTAAGCAGAGCACCTCACTGGCCCTCTTCAAGAGAAATCTTGATGAGTGGATGGGAAATAGAAAATTCACCCCGGGGATCACTCCAGTGGCTCTACTTGACATAGGCACTGGGAACTAAGGTCCGGTGGCATGATGCCAGGGTAATCCTATGGCTAGACTTGTAAGGGCCTCAGGGCTATTAGCCTAGTACACACCTATGGACATGATGCAACTCCCATCACAGGCAGGAAGTAGTAAAACAAACAAAGGCAGCTTGGACTGAAAGCATGCTACAATGCCAACACCGTGCTTGTAATACAAATGTGAGGCACAAAAGCAAACATGGAAAAGTATTCTTTGTAGAAATTTCAAAATATTCAATAATACCAAGTTCAAAATGCATCTCAGCAAGAATATTTTGGACAATGTTGGAGCATGTGCCAGTGCGGCTTATGTTACTGAAGAATGCGTACTGGAAAATGGGTTATAGCATAATTTACTGGATTCTACTGAGCTACATTACTAAATACCTTAGACTTAAAATCTAATTACCATGACCTCAGTTATTTATTCTATGAAGAGTGTAAAAATTATTCGCCTTACCCACACAGGCTCCACTTGGTGAGAGTTTAAAGCCATAAGAGCATTCACAACGGAAACTGCCAGGGAAGTTGAAACAATCAGCATTGCGTTGGCATAAGTTTTCACCTCCATTGCATTCATCAATGTCTACAGGACAGGGAAAGAAAGCATAAATGCATTATGAGTCATTGTTATCCTGTATATTTAAGTCATCATTTACATAAGTGACAAGCAGTATAACAGAATATTAATTTAGTGATAACAGCTCAATATACAATAATAAAAAGTATAAATCTACAAAGCAAAATATTCTCCTTTCCTCTCTCATAAGTGTCAAAGAATAGATTGGTAAGAATGCTTTAAAAATGGTTTTAATTTTAACTTTCATTTGCATCAGTAAGTATTCACATGTTCATGAACATTAAAGAATATTATGCATGAATCCAAGTGCTTTTTGTGTTGTCTTCCCATTTCATCATGCTTGCATACACTGAAATAGGTCAATTTGTTAACCTACAAGAGCAGCAAAGCACCATCAGAAACTCAAAAAGTTAATGGTGCAAAACATTTCATGTTTGATCATTCCAAATCATTATCTACCTGCTATCAAACATTGGTACAAGATGCATGCAGTCCACATGTTAAATTAGCCTCAGTGTAATCTATTTTCCTTCATCATATGACCATCAGAATCGCCCTGTTAATGATCATGATTGCCTCTTCACCTACAATAAATATGCTTTTCATCTCTATTTATTCCATTTGAAGTTCCATCTATACCTACAACAGCTACTGTGAAAGGAATGTGGTGACGGCAGCCAACATTTAATAACATTGTAATTCTCTTGTGATTGCCAACTTTCATGTCTTGTTAAATGGGACATTGCCAACTGCTGCTACCTATTTATGAGCAGGCATCAGGACACTAACCATCACTGCTTCAAAATTGTGAACACACCTTAGGACAATAACCATCACTCCTTCACAGTAGTGAACAAACCCTTCATAAAGTAACTCTCACTGCCTCACAGTGGTGGAAAAACCCTTAAGACAGCAATCATCACTGCTTCATAGTAAAACATAAGAACATTAATTATCACTGTTTCACAGTAGTGAACAAACCCTTAGGACAGCATCCATCACTGCTTCACAGTGGGGAACAAACCCTTAGGGCAGTATCCATCACTGTTTCAAAGTGGTGAACAAACCCTTAGGACAGTAAGCATCACTGCTTCACAGTACTGAACAAACCCTTAGAGCTGTAACCATCACTGTTTCACAGCTGTGAACAAACCCTTTGGACAGCACCCATCATTGCTTCACAGTAGAGAACAACTGAGATCATAACCATTACTGCTTCACAGTAATGAACAATCAGGATTGCAACCATCATTGCTATACAATTATGAACAAACACTTAAGACAACTCCCATCATCATTTCACAGCAGTGAACAAACCCTTCATACAGTAAGCATTACTGCTTCATAGTAATAAACACCCCCTTAGGACAGTAAGCGTCATTGCCTCACAGTAGTGAATAAACCCTTAGGACAGTAAGCATCACTGTTTCACAGTAGTGAACAAGCTCTTAGGACAGTAAGCATCACTGCTGCATACTAGTGAACAACGCTTAGGACAGCAAGCATCACTGCTTCACTATAGTGAGCAAACCCTTAGGACAGTAAGCATCACTGCTTCATAGTAGTGAACAAACCCTTAGGACAGTAAGCATCACTACTTCACAGTAGTGAATAAACCCTTAGGACAGTAAGCATCACTGCTTCACAGTAGTGAACAAACTCTTAGGACAGTAAGCATCACTGCTGGATAGTAGTGAACAACGCTTAGGCCAGTAAGCATCACTGCTTCACTATAGTGAACAAACCCTTAGACAGTAAGCATCACTGCTTCACAGTAGTGAACAAACCCTTAGGACAGTAAGCATCACTGCTGCACAGTATTGAACAAACCTTTAGGACAGTAATCATCACTGATTCACAGTTATGAACAAATCTTTAGAACAGTAAGCATTACTGATTCACGCTAGTGGACATACCATGAGGACAGTAAGCATCACTGCTTCACAGTAGTGTACAAACCCTTAGGACACTAAGCATCACTGTTTCATAGTACTGAACAAACCCTTAGGACAGTAAGCATCACTGTTTCACAGTAGTGAACAAACCCTTAGGGCAGTAAGCATCACTGCATCACAGTAGTGAACAAACCCTTAGGGCAGTACCCACCACTGGCTATTGTGCATGTGCTACAATCAATGTACCACTTGGTTGGGAGGTTACATATGTGCAGAAGTGTTCATTCGCCTCCCAAAGCAGCTACAGTGTAGCATTTATCATTTTCCATGTTTTGCTTTCCCTGTGATACATTTTAGGTGTTTCATTCGTATGTGAAAAAAATAAATTAAAAGGGTTTATTTGCTTTCTGAATTACTCAAGGATCTTGTTCCACACATTTAAAATGAAAGTATAATGCAGTTTCACAGTATTAGGTAGCACGTTATTTGTTACTGCTGTCTGAGGGTTAAAAGAATGTGCATTTGGGGAGGTGATAAAAGGGGAAATTAAAGATAAAATGCATGTATACGTGAAAGTAAAATTGTGTTAAATGCATCAGTGTATAATCATCTATGTATAGCAGATTCTGATATCTTTTTACCCAGGTGTAGAGATGAACATTAAGCATAGAGCATGCATTTCGAATAAAAATATTTATATCACATTACCTTCACAGACAAGAAGGATGTTGTTGTAGCTGAAGCCCACAGGACATTCGCAGCGGAAACTTCCAATTTGATTGATGCACACTCCATTGGCACAGATGCCAGGGATTTCACGACACTCATCAATATCTAAACATTGGGAAACACCATACAATTAACCGAGTAACATTAACTTAAAACCAAGAAGCTCTACCATTCACACAAAGATTATCACTAGCTAATGTATTCCACTGCTAAGACACAAGGCTGTCAATTAATAGAGGAAAATGAACTGTCCCTCAGCCAGTACAGCAGACTGAACACAAATTTGTGACTGTGATATGAACATAACCAAAATTATCAATCTCTAATGAAGAAAAAAGAAGAAAAAAGGGCAAATAACTGTAGGCCTTTCCTATCCTCTTGATGATGTTATAGTCACAGGGTTCTTTTAAGAATTCATTTTTCATGTGTTCTTGACCTGTGCATTAAACCATACTGGTAATTGCTTCATCTAATCAGTGGAATCATGAAAATAGATATGCAACTTAATAAAAACATGTACAGAGACTCACACACACACTTACTCTCGCTCTCACACACGTGTGCTCGTGCGCGCTCATACACACACACACACACACACACACACACACACACACACACACACACACACACACGCGCGTGCGCGCACACACACACACCCACACACACACACACACACGCGTGCGCACACACACACACGCGAGCACTTAGAGAAAACTAAGTGCTAAATTATCAAGTAGTCTAAAGAAGTCAAAAGCATGAGTAAACTGACAGTACTGAAATACAGATATAAATGTTTGTCAGTGTTGCTGTTTTTACATCTTACATGCATAATTAACCACAGAAAATATACTCATACAGTAGATGATACACACACACACACACACACACACACACACACACACACACAAACACACACACAAGCATGCGCACATGTACTCAGTATTTATTCTCTCATTCTCCATTTTCCCACAGATTCACAAAGGGGCCATTGCCTATCTTAGCAATCCATGAGCACAAATTTAAAAAAGTATTCCAGGATAGAGTTCATCTCCATCACTAGACTAGACGAACACCCTCCCATACATGGCATGTACAACTATGGACACTTCTGAGGACTGTCAGTTCTCATATTGCATTTCTTTGGGGTATGGGAGGAAATCAGAGCACCTCAGAGAAATCCCATAGAAGCAAAAAGTTGCAGCTAGAAAATTCCTACCATTGGTACCGCACTAACCACACTTATTTGGTACCGTGCATCAAACCCTAAATAAGGCTTGACAGCTTACAAGCTGTCGTTAACCTATTATAATCACGGATGTTTATTACACAGCTTGTCAGCTGAAACTCCTGTTAAAAAAGAAACACGTTTTCAGTTAGACAGTGTGCCAAATGACAAATACACAATCCAGCTGTCAACTTTTTCCTTATGATTTGGCACCTTCTACAAATTAGTCTGGATCAGGTTCATAGGTTCATAGGTTCATACTAGGCTATCTGCCCTAGGGCATTTATAAGCCTAGCCAGAATGTGTTTGGCTTTCGCCACCCATTTTAAATTTATTTTGCTATGCCCTTTTTCGAGGTTAGTATACTGTGCCTCTATCTAACAGTGACACAGAAGTGATACCCGGGGTAAACCTACGATCTCCCATCCACTCATCAAGATTCCTCTTGAAGAGAGTCAATGAGGGACTCTGCCTAACCTGGACTGGGATTTTATTCCAGAGTGAAGGGAGCCTCTGGGTTATGAATCTGTCCCTCCAGCATGTCCTATTTATTTCAGTGCTGAGGTTCAAGTCTCTCGAGCACGTAGCTCGATGGGATTTGGATTTTCTGAGGTGCAGCATGTCCATTAATTCCGGGTTGGACATGGCTTTATACGTCAGGCACAGATCGCCTCTGAACAGGCGGTATGTCAGTGAGTAGAGCTGGAGTTTCTTTAACCGGGCAGCATATGGCATCTGTTTGAGCCCTTTGATCCTCTTGGTGAGGTACTTTTGGGGTCTTTCCAGTTGCTGCAGGTGTCTGGTAAGGTACATCCCAAAAGGGGCATTGTACTCAATTATGGGCCTGATGAGGGATGAGTAAAGAGGCACGATGACCTCCCCTGATCTAGATGTGAATCCCTTCATGATTAGGTGGACTATATAAAATGTTTTCTAACCACTTTGGCCACGTGGTTGTCAAATGAGAGATTGCTATCAACTTGGGTCCCCAGGTCCCTAATTACTTCTTCTATACTTAATGGATTAACACCTATGTGGTAATTTGTGGGCACTTTGTTTTTGCCAAAGGGGATGACTATACACTTTTTGGCATTTAGCTTGAGGCCATGGCTCTGGCACCAGTTGTCTGTTTCTATGAGGCCCTTTTGGAGGATGCTTTTGTCGGCTGGAGAGTCGATTATGGCGCCCAGTTTGCAGTCATCTGCGAACTTGGTCAGCCACAGTCCTTCCGTGTTGGCCTGTACCTCCGAGAAATATATACCGAACAAGAGAGGTCCCAGGACTGAGCCTTGTGGGACACCACTTGTAACTGGTTTGGAGTCTGACATGGCTCCAGCAATTCTAACCATGTGGGTTCTGTCCTTGAGCCAGTTTGCAATCCATCTAGTGACAAAGGGGTTTATATTTAAGCTGGTGAGCTTATCTATAATGCCCGAGTGGGGTATTGTATCGAAGGCTTTTGCGAGGTCCAGGTAGGCTGTGTGGACCACCTTCCCCCTCGTCAATGGCCTTGGTGACTGTTTCAAAGAAATCAACCAGGTTTAAGAGGCAGGATCTGCCCTTAACAAAGCCGAACTGGTTAGGATCCAGTGTCTGTAGGTCCCCAATATCTTTATTTATGAGGTCCATGATGATCTTTTCCATAGCTTTGCAGACCAAGCTAGTCAGGCTTATGGGGCGATAGTTTCCAGGATCCGTTGAGGCACCACCTTTATGGAGAGGGACCACTGTTGCTGTACGCCACTCTTTGGGCACATATCCTGTAGTAAGGCTGAGATTGAACAGTAGTTTTATGTTTGGGTTTAGCTCTTCTTGGAGTTCATGTAGGACACAGCCCGGGACACCGTCTGGTCCCATTGATGCTGTGTTTTTTGCTTTGGAGAGGGCGGCACTTACCTGAGCATCTGAGATGTCAGGGGGGCAGCACTCTGCTGGGATAGATATTTGTCCTTTTGGTGGGGAGGGGGGGGGAGTTTGCACTGAACCTGTCAGCTAGGATGTAGGCAATGTCTGTGGGTTTGTTGTATTTTTTGTCATTTTGGACTAATTCTGAGCATATCTGGGAATTCCCACCCAGGTTCCTAACATAACTAAAGAAAGCCTTGTGATTATCCTTAGTGTCCTGTGCAATTTTTCTCTCGAAGCTGGCCTTAGACAATTTTATGAGTGCCCGTAGTTTTTTGCTAATACTGATCAGTGATGCCTTCCCTTTTTGGGATTTTGCTCTATCATTTAGTAGCTTCCTCCTTCTATTGTATAGTTTGTTTATGGCTGGGGTCCACTAGACAGGACGTCTGCCTTTGGAGGATTGGGTCTTGGTTTTATTTGGGATCGCATGATCCATGCATTCCTGAAGGTGTTCATAGAATGCGTTTATAAAGGATTCTGCGGTCTGGGCCGTATTTTCCCCAGGCCCGGGGGCTTTGAAGGATTCCACCTCGGTTTTGAGGAGTGTGAAATTTGCTTTAGAGAAATTTTTCACTGTGGTTTTCTGGGCAGGGGGTGGGGTCGGGATGTGAATATCCAGTGAGATTAGTTTATGGTCTGATCTTACCAGTGAGGGATACACTTCTGGTCTGGAGCATAGAGTCCCCATGTTGGTGATGATCAGGCCCAGTATGTTTTTCCCTCTTGTGGGAGTGGTAACAAGTTGTTCCATATCATTTGAGTTTATAAATTCTAGGAACCTTTGGGCTAGGGTGTTGGAGCTAGAGTAATGCTCCCAGTCTATGTTTGGGTAGTTGAAGTCGCCCAATATAATGGTGTTTGGAGAGACCTTCATATTTTCCAGTGTTCTCAGGAAGGCCGAGTGGGGTTCCTGGGTTTGGGAGGGCAGTCTGTAGCAGGCTATAAACTGAAAGGCAGTTTTACCCACTGATAGTTGCACATGGATAGTCTCTGATGCTTCGTGCTTTGCCACCAACCTGGAGGTGTGGGTATCTTTGATGAATATCGATACTCCCCCTCCTTTTGTGGTTCGGTCCAAGTTTTGGGGCCAAAAAGCATGGTATGAGGTATAACCTGGTAGTGCTGGGGTGCTCTCGGGAGCCTTGAACTAGGTTTCTGTTACTGCACAGATATCGATGTTCTCCATGCTAAGGAGAGTTTTGAGTGCATGCATCTTGAGGTTTAGACTTCTGGCGTTGAGTAGCATTACTGTTAGTTTCTTATCCCTTGTGATACCTATGGAGGTGGGTTTGTCTTTTGAGCCTTGTCTAAAAAAGGCACTATGGGGGTAGCAAGAGCCTTTGCCAATATCCGAAAGCCCAGGGGTGACTGGTGCAAGCCGTCCCTAGCGAAGCATCGTGGCTTGTCGAGCATATCATCCCAAGCTGACAAGCTTTGGATCCCCTTTGAATGACACCAGTACTTAAGCCAATTGTTGAAATTGATCATCTTGTCTTCATATTGCGGCATCATTCTTGGTGAGAGTAAGATGCTACTCAAGGTCAGGGTCATACCAGCCTGGGCTACATGCTCAGAGAGCTCCTCTATGTCTATTTTCATGTAGTCCAGGGAGGTACGTCTCAGGTCATACTAAAAAAAAAGAGAATCCCAAGAGAGGAGACGTGCCTGTTACATTCAGTATTATTTGGTAAGTGATTATTCGATATTTAATAATGGTTTAATAAGTTACTCTCCACATTTTCATACCACTTACATATTTGCTCTGACAATGAAACACTTCAGCGTATAAGGAACGCTTGGTTCTGCTGAAAAACTAACTATTCCTTTTCCCCAAGGCTGTGCAACTTGTGGGTCAAAAAAATGAATCAGTTAGTGGGCATTGATTATTACATGAAAGATGTAGTGGGGCTGCAACACCACCTTGCAAAAAAAAGTGAAAATATGTGTTGTTGCAAGATAATAGATAGCATTTTGAAGGATTTTATGTTTTTGGACATTTAGATTCCGTGCTGAACAGTCATAGTTACAGAGAGATTACTTCTGAAATGGCAAAGTCAACCACAGCTGTCTCAACTACAGAAAAACTTGATGGACCAAACATCTGACTGTCTGTGGTACTGTAAAATTGAGGAGCTGTCATTTAAAAGTGCACCCACATATGTAAAGGAATGTATGTATGTATGTATACACATACTTACATATAAATATATACAAAAAAACAATATATACAAAAAAACAATATATATATATATATATATATATATATATATATATATATATATATATAGGGATACAGATATGGTTGTAGTACATTTGATCGAACATTCAAAATACTGAATGTTGCTTTTGTGTCTTAAAAGACTGAATTGTCTTATTGCAGGCTTCTGTGTGCATGAGTAAAGAATGGGAATGTGACCTTTCCCCATTATTTTGTGATCTGCCCTTCCCTGCTATTGTGTGATCTGCCCTTCCCCACTATTGTGTGTTCTGCCTTTCCCCGCTATTGTGTGATCTGCCCTCCCCGCTATTGTGTGATCTGCCCTTCCCCACTATTGTTTGATCTAGGAGATGGTATAAAGAGCATGTGGGATGGTGCAGCAGGGATTACCCCTGTATAAAATAGCTTTTTGATTTTTTTTAATTCAATCTTTTTAGATTGATATTTTTTCATCAATTAAGTCTCAAGTCAGTTAAGTTTCAATATTTCATTATGTAGTTGCATATGTGTATATACACACGCACGTGCACGGACACACACACACACACACACACACACACACATCTCATTCTTCTTCATCAGTTTTGATGTAGACAATGTAGCCAGGCATATGATAAATAAACCACTGTCCCAAATGTGACAGACTCCATACTGCAATGTCAGCCTAACACTAGCCAACCTGTGTACACCCAGCTACAAACACTGCATCCTCTTTTAGTGCACCTCCAAAGTAGTTATGCTTACTGCCCCACTGAGCAACACATGGAATCCAGTAACACTTTAATGCACTTGTTAAATCTTAGTCAATGAAGAGCTCATATCATTTTTCATTAACAAAACAGACTCCCTACCATTTTCCTAACCAAATAAATTGCAACCAATTATATCCATTAAATTCATCTTAAGCAACTAGCATAGCAAGCTCATTTTCAAAAGATGAGCTGTAGTCCAGCAGTTGTAGATGAAAGACAGGAAAGGACAGGACAGTACAGGGCAGGCTGAGAGGGGACTTACAGAAGAAAAAGTGGGACAGGACAGAAGAGAAGACAACAGGCTGAGAAGGGACTGTGAGAAGAAAAACAGCATCTGACAGGACAGGAAAGGACAGGGTAAAATGGCAGAAGGAGAAAGAAAAGGTAAGAACAGGACAGGATAGACTGAGAAGGGAATGAGAGAAGAAAAGTAGGACAGGACTGCACAGCATGAAAAGGGACTATGAGAAACAAGCAAGGAAATTAGAAAATCTGTTGTATATTTAATTTCTGAATGAGACACCAACTGGAAAACAAATCTGGCCTCAGATGAACTAAATTACTCACCAATCGGTTTTCCTGTGCTGATATCAATGATGAACCCTGGGGCCTGGTTTCCACAAAGTAGCTGGTACTCAGCTATAAAAGTCAAGAGTTTTGGTTAATATCATAATCCTATCAATCAGGGTCATTTTCACTTTCTTGACTATGTAGTACACACACACACACACACACACACACACACACACACACACACACACACACACACACACACACACACACACACAGACAAACAGGCACACGCACATAAACACACATATACACACATGCTACATCACTCCAAAAAACATTCTTATCTAAGCATAACAAATCAATTATATGTAAAGCTAATTTAGAATAGTAATGTACTAATGCTAACAATTTCTCAGCAGTTTTTTATCTGTTGATCTCTTACCATAATCTTGCTAAGTGCTATCTATAAAATGTATTTTCGTGCTTCACGTTAATCTTGCTACGTAAGTGTTCTTCATAGGTAATACTCTGCTAGCTGTAAGTGTTCTTCATAGGTAATACTCTGCTAGCTGTAAGTGTTCTTCATAGGTAATACTCTGCTAGCTGTAAATGTTCTTCATAGGTAATACTCTGCTAGCTGTAAGTGTTCTTCATAGGTAATACTCTGCTAGCTGTAAGTGTTCTTCATAGGTAATACTCTGCTAGCTGTAAGTGTTCTTTATAGGTAATACTCTGCTAGCTGTAAGTGTTCTTCATAGGTAATACTCTGCTAGCTGTAAGTGTTCTTCATAGGTAATACACTGCTAGCTGTAAGTGTTCTTTATAGGTAATACTCTGCTAGCTGTAAGTGTTCTTCATAGGTAATACTCTGCTAGCTGTAAGTGTTCTTTATAGGTAATACTCTGCTAGCTGTAAGTGTTCTTCATAGGTAATACTCTGCTAGCTGTAAGTGTTCTTCATAGGTAATACTCTGCTAGCTGTAAGTGTTCTTCATAGGTAATACTCTGCTAGCTGTAAATGTTCTTCATAGGTAATACTCTGCTAGCTGTAAGTGTTCTTCATAGGTAATACTCTGCTAGCTGTAAGTGTCCTTCATAGGTAATACTCTGCTAGCTGTAAGTGTTCTTCATAGGTAATACTCTGCTAGCTGCCCTTGTGGGCCATTTTAAGCCTAGCAAACCATGAACCTTTTATCTGTCAAGTAAACACCTTAACCATTATACCAACCCCAATTCCCGTTGTTTATAAAATGTCTTTTCCTGACCACTCGATAACCCCCCCCCCCCCCACTAACCCAGATTCCTGCATTTTCAAAACTCACCAGTAGCAGGGACTGGACATGGCTCACAGGCTTTGCTCCAAGCTTTGCCCACATCGTAAGCACAGCAGCACATCTTCTTCACCATGGTAACGGAAAGCTCGTTCTCACAGGTTTCGTTGTAGCTGCGATAGCAGACTCCTTTTCTCATATCTGAAACATCACAATAAACACATTTATAGGTAGAACAGAAACAGCAGGAGTCAAGTATGCAGTCCTACTCCCTCAAACATCAGCTTACGGATACAGGAGACAACACGCTATTGCATTCCTATTCACCTGACAAGAAAGCATTAATATCTGCATGCATTCTGACCTTTCTGTTTTCTGACTTAAACGATTTTACAATCTATGGTAAGTTCTTCAAACTTGTTTCCATTTCTGCCTTCCTCCTCCCCAACCACCTGCTGCTGACTGAATTTACCTATAAGCTCACAGCCTGCTTAGGAGGTTGCAGTACTAGGGCCTCCAGTGTCACCTGAGATATGCAAACAACACCCTGCAAGTCTATGCAAAGCAAAAGTTCAACCCAGACAACTACTGGAACAGTCTGCTGTTCCTGCAAGAAGAAAGCACAGCGACACAACATAACAGAGATGATGCAGAAAAAGATACTTTTTGTCCAGCCAAAAGCCATGGAGGTTTTACAGATGATTACATCATCAATACGCAAACTAATATTCAGGCCTAAGTCAGTACAATTAAAACAATCACAGACCTAGCAGACTGTATCACACATCTAGAAACTGACCTGGAAACGAGTGAGACTGACTTAGAAATGCTTAATAAATGCATAATTCAGAAAACCATAGTTGTCAAAACAAGTTCCAAAAAAGCCACCAACACGTTGGAATGCACACAGCAAAACAACACTTTAATAAAAAATAGTAAAAATATTATAAAAAATAAAAAGTAAAGTGTTGTTTTGCCATGTGTATTCCAATGAGTTGGTGGCTTTTTTGGAACATTATACTTTTATCGTTGGTTACTTTATCCAGATTCAGGGGATTTGTGTTTGATAGAACAAAGAAGTATATATGTATGTATCTCCCTTCCTACAAGCTTGGATCCTTGAAAATACTTGGTCTCGACTCCTCAATTAAACTAAGAATCAAAACAGCCCACTACTACTTTACAGCACCACCACTGACGCAATCCAGACCACAGCCAAACATAACCAAATGTCCTTCTTTCATACAAAAAGTATTTCACACTACATGGACCAAACCAGAACAAACCTGATACACCTTTGGTCATAAAATTACTTTTGGCAATGATTATTCTAGTCAGTTTATAGAAGAAATGCAGAGAATGTGGGCCACTGGTACAGTTTCTAAGGTCACATAAGGCAAAAGCCAGAAAATTATATCCTGCTCAGCATGTGGTCACTTTCTAATTTGGCTTAACTGGCAGCCACACTAACCCAGACCCAACACTTGTGGTCTCTGTGTAACAATTAAAAATAAAACACTGTGGACAGTCCATAACTTCTAAATTTATTAGATGGGCAAATCCAATGGACTGGATGAACTCATGAGAGAAGCAGCAAATCCACAAAATCAATGCACCTCCTCTCTATATAAAATAGTGAAAGGATTTACATCTTCACACACACACACATATATACATGTTCAAAGACTTCTTTATTGACAGTTTCACCTATTTCTGGCAACCTGAGTCCAGTGAACTGGCTTACCTTACTTCTATCAAATGTTAATCATTATTCTCAGTTTTCACATCAGTCTTTCCTTTCCTTTCCTGTCCTTTCCTTCCCTTTCTTTTCCTTTCCTTTCATGTCCTTCCCTTTCCTTCCCTTCCCTTTCCTCTCCTTTCCTCTTCTTTCTTTCCCTTTCCTTTCCTTCCATTCCCTTC
>NC_056747.1:55598208-55653208 GCF_019279795.1 Protopterus annectens | reverse complement strand
CACAGGACAATGTCTTTAAAAAGTGAGGGAACGTTAGGTGTCATAGAAAACCTCTGATATTTTGCCATTATTATTTGAAACTCTAAAAATATTTGATACTGAAAGCCAAGAGAACAGATCCCCTGAGACCAGAACATCCAAAAATCTGGGTTTATGTGTATAGGAAACTTCTCAGGCCACAGTGGGCCTCTTGATCAAAAGTCCTTAATAAGCAGACCTGAGTATATCATCAACTAAATCATACATGTTTTTTAAAGTATAGGTTCACGGATAAGTGCTGGGCTAGCTACCTTGCAGGCCATTTTAAGCCTAGCCAGTTTCCCTTTTTTGCTTGAAATAACCAACCCCATTTGATTACAGATTAACCTTACCCATCCCTTGGGCAGTAATTATATATTATCCCTAATGAGAATACATGGGATCATACCATAGATAACTTGAGGGGACCCCCCCCCCCCATGTATGGGATAAAGCATTTAGGAGCTGCCTCTCTCCAGTAACAGTACAGGGGGGCAGTCCTGAGGTAAATTTTCTGTTTCCTATCCATAGATCTAAGTTGCACTTGAATATGAACAGGGATGGACTTTGTCTTATCTTGATGGACAGTCTGTTACACAGTAGCAATATCCTCTGTCCCTCCAAACTCTTCTGTTGATGCTGTGGAAGAGATTTAGATCCCTAGACTGAGCATTTATGATGCCATTTGACTTGCTGATGTGCAGTAAATCTATCAGTATTGGGTCAGAGGATGCCTTGTATGCCAGACACAGGTCATCTCTTAGGAGTCCGTATGATACCGAGCACAGTGACAGGCCTTTGAATTGGTCAATGTAGGACATGCTGTTTAGGTCTTGTATCCTTTCAGCAAGATATCTCTGTGGACATTCTATATGTTGCATGTGTCTGGACAGATAGATGCCAAAAGCAGCATTATACTCAATGACTGGCCTAATGAGGGCTGGGTGAAGGGAGACAATGACATCCCTAGATCTGGACACAATCCCTTTGTTTATAAGTTGTGCAATACCAGAAGACATTCTTAAAACAATGGACACATGTTGGTCAAAAGTTAAGTCACTATCCACATAACTTCCCATGTCCCATACAACTGGGTCGACTCTTGGAAGTGCATTGTCAATGTGGTATTTCTCTGGGGGTAGATGACTTCCCATAGGATACACTAATGCATTTTTTGGCATTTGGGTAGAAAAGTTAGGTCACTGCCCACAGTTTCTAAATCCAAAACAACTGGGTTGACAATTAGGGGAATATTGTCAATCTGATAGCTCCCCGGAGTAGATGAATTCCAAAAGGATACACTAATGCATTTTTTGGCATTTCGTTTCAGTCTATGATTTTGGCACAAGTTATTTATTTTGGGCAAACCTTCCTGCAGGATGGCTAAGTCATTTGGAGATTCAGTGACTGCTCCTAGCTTGAAGTCATCTGCAAACTTTGTCAGGCAGTGCCCTTTGGTATTGGCTTTTCCTTCATAAATATAAACTTTTTGCTGTGTTAGTGAATTCATATAACTTATCTTTACCTTTTGAATCTGACATGTTTGGTATTGTTTTATTCAAATGTCTGAAAAGACAACTTTGGTAAGAAATAAAAAACCCAATTGGGCACCATAAAAAAGGATGATATAGAGGAACTCAAATTACACCAACGCTGATTACTGAACACAAACCATTCAGCATAATAAGAAGGTTCCAATAGGATAACCCAAGTGGCAGGGAAATTAATACCTATAAAAGGTTTACTAGGTTTTTACAATAGTTTTACAATTAAAGTTATTTATTAAAGGGAATTGGCAAGGTTTTTAAGTACTATTATTTGTTTCGGAGTGTAGTTTTTTTGTATGGATAAAACTGTTTTATAACAAGAATTTTGTTTTGCATTGTTATGTTAACTTATGTAATATTGTGATTGGATCTAAGTCAATGGATAGTGTATTTATGTAATTAATTGATGTAATATTATGATTGGATGTAGGTCAATGGATATTGTATTTAAGGTATGAGATTTGGTTTAGTAAAGCATCTGCTGAAGTCATTTTGTATAGGATGAAAATGCAATGAATACAGTTAATGGATTTATGTGTTTTGACTTATACTGAGCTGTTTGTATTTAATAAACGGCTTTGGTGTAATTTGAGTTCCTCTGGATCATCTTTCTTTACGGTGACCAAGTGTTTTTTTTTTTTTTTTTATTTGGTTCGTGTTTGAGTTTTGGGCATTTTCCTCCATTTATTTTGTGGTCTGAGTTTTATTTGGAGGTTTAGAAGGAGACCAAAGTGTTTCTACAGCTGATAATACCAGAAATGACAACATCAGGGAAACAAGGAAACTGATTGGCGAGCTTAACCAGCTGGTTGACCTCCTTACACCTATCAGCCAGTCAATGATGGGCATTGCCTCTAGCATTTCTGAGCTTGTAAACCAAGAAATGGCAAGAAAAGCTCGACCTGGAGATTTTAATGGCAGGTCCAAAAGGAACGACAATATCCATGAGTCAAGTGGTAGTCATTCTAATGTGCCCATTCTAATACACATTTGCTAGATTTGGACTTTCAGTGTACCCCAAGGAATTTAATGAATAAAGCGGATGACTTGATGCTTGCTATCAGTAAAAATGAAGGAACCCGAACACAAATGGGACAAAATCAAGGTGACTGTTTAATTAATGGTAATCAGCATATGAATTTGAGTGACTGGTTATGCAAACGTTATTCATTTAACGCTAAAAACAGTAAGGCAACCTATGCTCAATCTAATGAGACTTAGGATGAAAGC
The DNA here is from genome assembly GCF_019279795.1 of Protopterus annectens. Taxonomy (NCBI): domain Eukaryota; kingdom Metazoa; phylum Chordata; order Ceratodontiformes; family Protopteridae; genus Protopterus; species Protopterus annectens. The sequence goes on along the minus strand of NC_056747.1, from coordinate 55,650,413 downwards.
ATTAAAAGGTTAGCGGAACTGTTGTATAAATACACGGCCCAAGAGATAGAAAAGGCCTATCTGAAGAAATGTATTAATTGCAACATTGTTCCCAAGGGCCTAAGACTGTGTAAATTTCCAAATAATGTGGAAGAGGGCATAAAATATTATCGGGAATTAGTACATATTTTTAACTGTTGTAGCCTGGAAGTTTTAGGGGCCATTATTAAACAAAACAATTAACAAAAAAATATTATACATAAACAGATAGAAGAGATTAATGATAACATTATGAAGGCTATGATATTTACCATTAGAGAAGAAAGGGAGAAATATTTTAGTTTAAGAATAAGATAGATGAGAAGTGTGACAATTTAATTAACAAAAAAAAAAAAAAAATAGAAAGAGATGTCAATGAATACAGGGAAAGAAGAAGTTATCTTATACCTAAAAAAAATATAAAAACACGCATAGTTTCAGAAACACGTGAATATTTGGGAAGACATGGAGAAGGGGATGAACTAAGAAGTGGAAATTATGGAATTAATTTTACTGGTGAGGAATTGTGATTAAATGACCCTTTAGAATACCCACCCCTTCAAAGATCAGAAAGACTGAAAAACAAAAATCAATATGTGGACAATCAGCATTATTACAATCAGAGGGGAACAGGAAGAGGACAAAGGGGACCTCTCACTACAGGACCTACATTATTGAATGACACAATTTTAAATGATAGATACAAATACACTTGTAATCATTTTAATATATTTAATTATAGCAATCTAGAGCTAACCAAGGAGCATTTTAGTTTATTGTCCAAAGGGTTTATGTATGTCCCACAAAAGAAATGTGACTACATTTGTACGGAAGCTTAATTTAGATTTACTTTTTTCCCATAATCCCCAGTCAAACAACAGGGATGTTATAAGAAGGAAAAGTACATACAATCCCCCATTGCATCCACAACTTAAAAATTTTGAAGCACTTGTCAAAACAGAACTTAGAAAGACAGTTCCCTATGGCAAAAGAAAATATAATTTAAATAAAGGCAAAAGGAGAATACATAAAGACATTATGACAAATAAGTCCATAAGGGTTATGAGACCAGATAAAGGTGGAGCGGCAGTTATAGGTTCATAGGTAGATACTAGGCTATCTGCCCTAGGGCATTAATAAGCCTAGCCAGAGTGTATTTGGCTTCCGCCTCCCTATTAGATTAGCCTACTGTGCCTCTGTAAAGTAGGTCACAGAAGGTACCCTTTTAAGATTAGTTTACTGTGCCTCTGTCTAGCAGGGACACAGGAGAGATCCCAGGGGTGAATTTGCGATTTGCTATCCACGCGCCAAATTTCGCTTGAAGAGGGTCAGCGAGGGGCTATGTCTAACATGAATTGGGATTCTATTCCAGAGTGAGGGGAGCCTCTGGGAAATGAATCTGTCCCTCCAGCATGTCCTATTTATTTTTGTGCTGAGGTTTAGGTCCCTGGAGCATGTAGCTCTAAGGGACTTGGATTTTTTGAGGTGGAGCATGTCCATTAATTCTGGGTTTGACACGGCTTTGTACGTCAGGCATAGATCGCCTCTGAGTAGGCGGTAAGCAACTGAGTAGAGCTGGAGTTTCTTTAGTCGAGCTGCATAGGACATCTGTTTGTAGCCCATGATCCTCTTGGTGAGGTACTTTTGGGGTCTCTCCAGTTGCTGCAGGTGTCCGGTAAGGTACATCCCAAAAGGGGCATTGTATTCAATTATGGGCCTGATGAGTGATGAGTAGAGGGGCACAATGACCTCTCTTGATCTAGATGTGAACCCTTTTGTGATAAGGTGGGCTATATAGAAGGTCTTTCTAACCACTTTGGCAATGTGATTATCAAAGGAGAGATTACTATCTACGTTGGTCCCCAAATCTCTAATTACTTCTTCCGTACTTAATGGATTACCACCTATGTGGTAATCTGTGGGCACCTTGTTTTTCCCAAAGGGGATGACTATGCACTTTTTAGCATTTAGCTTGAGGCTGTGGTTCTGGCACCAAGCATCCGTCTCTGTGAGACCCTTTTGGAGGATGCTTGTGTCAGCTGGAGATTCGATTATGGCCCCCAGTTTGCAATCATCTGCGAACTTTGTCAGCCATAACCCCCCCCCCCATGTTAGCCTGAACCTCAGAGAAGTATATACCGAACAAGAGAGGTCCCAGAACTGAGCCCTGTGGGACGCCACTTGTAATTGGATGCCATTATATATGAAGGGAAGAAGATGGACATTTTGGGTAACACCAATAAATATTTAAGAGTCTCAATAAATGAAATAAATATTTCTTATAGAAACATTTATCTAACATTAAATGATTTATTAGGGGGGTCCATTGTTCAAAACATATACTATTATTTGAATAATGAAAGACCAGAAATATCCACTATAATTGGAACAAGGATGAAACAGACCCACCCTTAAGACCCAAAGTGTCCTCAGAGGGTTTGAAAACAACCCCTATAGCCAAACATTTGAACCATTTATTAAAAAAAAACTATGGTAGAATGAAAACCAGATTTTAAAAGATTCATGGGATTTTTTTAAAGAGTGTGACACGAGATTTATAAAAATATTATTATTTTTGTTACTATAGACATAATTTATTTATTTTCATGTATTCCCCATGATGAAGGGTTAGAATAGTTTGAAGAAGTTCTTATTAAAGAAAACACATTGAAACAAAACAATTTTAGAGTAAGTTTGGAGTTAATTGATTTAGTATTAAAAAAAACTTTATTTATTATCATGGAGAGTTCTTTAAACAATTAAAAGGCATAGCGATGGGTGCCCCATGCATCCCCAAATGCCAACATTGTGTTAAAAACCTGGGAAGAGAAATTTATTCTTGTTTCTAAATTTAAATTAAGCTGGATGCCATACAAAAGGTATCTAGACAACATATGTCTGTCTTTTGATTGATACAGAGGGCAAATTAAGGGATTTTATGAAACATCTTGAAGAATCCATTGATTTTTTTTTAAAACTTTACTTATAATATATCCTATGATAAATTTAATTATTTGGATGTTTGCATAGAAAAGATTGATAGAGGCTTTAAATTCAAAATATACAGGAAAGACATTTTTTTAAACACCTATTTGTACTTTACAAGTACACACCCATTCTTTCAAAAGAGAAGCATTTTAAAGGGCCAATACATACTTTCAGATAGAATGTGATTTTTTTTTTAACAAAATTGTTTATAGAAAGGGGTTACCCCTTAGAATTAATACAAAAGGTAACAAAAAGAAGTTGTTCAAGGGAGGAATGAAAGATTTAAACCAATTTTGGGACTAGATTTGATAGAAAAAGAAGAAGAAGATGGACAAGAAGTTTCCAAGCACAAAAACAACAAGGACTTTATTACAGAATATAATGGAGATGCAATAATGATTAAAAAAGGTGGTAGAAAAGAAATGGGAAAGATTCATAGGTTTGACAGACCTCAGAGAACTGTCAAAAAACCTTTAAAAATAATATTTAGAAAAGGTAAAAATTTAAAAGATATGTTAGCATGTAAATATGGAGAGAAAATGGAGGGAAAAGGAAGAGAACATTTAAATTCGGGGTATGCACACAATGCTCATATGTTATTAACAGAGAAACAATATATACTAAGCATAGGCAGAGGAAAATAGAAGGAAAGACACATTCTAAGTGCAATACAAAAGGCATAGTCTATTTAGCCCTATGTGATATCTGTGAAGCCTTTTACATAGGAAAGACAGAAAGAATGCTAAAGAAAAGAATATATGAACATTATTATTATATCACCACAAAAAATAACAATAATGCATTATATAAGCATACAAAAGAATGTAAGAAGGGAACGTTTTTATTTTTGTACTTGAAGAAGTCATAAAGGATGTCAGAAGCGGGCCTTGGGAAACCAGTATAGAATATAAAGAACTATTATGGGAAGTCACACTAGAAGCCAATATTACCCTGACCTGAATGATAACATTTCCTTAGTACCATTACTTAAAATGAGAGTGGCCAAATTATAGTATTGACTTATTTGTATAGCAATCTTTTGCTTAGCTAAATCCCTTTGGACAAAATGGTTTTGGTTCTTTCTGTTCAATATATCATGGTTTTGAAGGCAATTTTAAATGAGTTTATAATTTTAACGACACTATAAAGGATCTTATATACATGGGTTATGGGATGTATCACTAGAGGGAGCCTGTACATTCAGAATTAACAGCAGGTTCCAATAAAGTAACCCAAATGGCAGGGAAATGAATACCTATAAAAGGTTTACTAGGTTTTTACAATAGTTCTACAATTAAAGATATTTATTAAATGAAATTGGCACTTTTTAAGTATTATATTGATTTCAGAGTGTAGTTTTTTTGTATTGATAAAACTTTTTTTATAACAAGAATTTTGTTTTGCATTGTTATGTAATTAATTGATGTAATATTGTGAGTGGATGTAGGTCAACGGCTATGGTATTTAAGGTATGAGATTTGGTTTGGTAAAGTCATTTTTGCATAGGACAAAAACGCGGTGAATACAGTTAATGCGTTTATGTGTTTTGACTTATGCTGAGTGGTTTCTGTTGGTGTAATTTGAGTTCCTCTGGATCATCCTTTTTTACGGTGCCCAAGTGGGTTTTTTATTTGGTTCGTGTTTGAGTTTTAGGCATTTTTCTCCATTTATTTTGTAGTTCCGACCTTCGGTAATAAACCATAATGCCTAAATGTTTTAAAGATGTTATGGTTAAGGAGGTAGAAGTGTACACATTTTTTGTGAATCTGTTCATCAAACTGGAGTCTTGTCAAACGGAAGAGAAGATACTTGGAAATCTTTTCTAAACATTGAGGAGAAGGAGAAGGATATATTTTTAGGGCCTGCCTTTAAAATATTAAGAAACATATGGACTGCAGCCGCAGATTTGTGTATAGAAGCCTGTCATCTCAGTTTTTACTGAATCTTCAAAAGTACTGAAAAGAGGCAGTATCATGCCCAGGGTTTCTAGTAAATTCTGCATTCAGCAATAGAGCCTTTCAGAGGAATATAAGGGCATTTCTGAACTGAAGTATTTTCTCATGTTGCTAATTATCTTTTCTTGGAGAGAGTTCACTGGAAGAATGCATGTATCCTTGGTCAAAATTGACATGAAGTAGGGAATAAGGGTTGGTTAAATAAATTGCCCTTCACCCCTACCCCCAAGAATAAGGAAGGGTCATTTACCTATTTGCATAAATGAATGGACCCTCAAAGGTGTCATCAAAGGTTCTTTAAGTAAGATTGGTATTGTTTAGTCTTTGGCTGCAAAGTGTAGGTCCCTGACATTGGGTTGGTTGATTTGAAGTTAATGCAGACGCTCCCTTTGGCACTTCATAGAGTTTAAGGATAGATGCTGATATTTCAGCTTTTATATATCTAACAGTTTAGTATCAGCAACCTCAAGGACTATGGACATTCCTTGTCGAAAATGATCATTTCTGCCTCAGGATTTGCCATGACTTCTAGAACAATGGAAAGCATGGCTGGTGAAGGTACAAGTGCCAATGTTGTTTCAGTCTAAAAGACAGCAGCACTGACCTTGGCGGGTGGCTCTTTGTACACTGCTTGGGCTGCCTTCTGATTCCTGTTTTAGGAATAACCTTTGAAGAAGATCTTCCCTCCAGAACTTCTTCCTTCTGGAAACTCTCCTAATCTCAGCCTTCTCTTCCAGTCTTCCCTTCCTCGCCTTCAGTTTCTGCTTTTCGACATTTCACCTCAAAATGTAAGTATCTTTTCTGTTGTGGATGAAGCTACGGTTTTAACATTTCTCAGCCTAGTCACTTTGTTAAATACAGTGCTGTTATCACACTCCCAGACAGAACAGACACTGTACATGGTTCTGCTGTCTGCCTACCACAGACACAAACATAACTACTAATCTGGGGGAGGGGTACATAATGTCTTGTCTTGTCTTTAGTTGTCAATAAATTATGATTTTTGTGGAATGGAAAAAAATGTTTGCATAACAAGCTCCAAAGATAAAGCTATTCACTGAGCCCCTGTATTGCTGTGCTTTCTGCAGAAGAGCTGAGAAACCTGGGCTACTCAAAATGATGAAAAAACTGAAGAAAGAAAGCAGTGACATGGGATATATAAGAGTGCCCTCAGTACCTACATCAGAATGGTGTGAGGAATGCACTGGTCCAAGCAACAGATAACCCATGACTTGTGAAAAGCAAAAGATGGACAGATAACCCATGACTTATGAAAATCAAAAGATGGACAGATAACTCATGACTTGTGAAAAGCAAGATGGGTAAATTCAAGCATTATTTTTGCTGTTAAAAGGATTCTTCCAAACATATATATATATGTATCACTGCAGCCATATTTTGCTCATGTATGGCATTTCCATCCATTCCACGAGTCCTATGCTCAGCAATAATGAGTGAAGAGAATGCTCCTTGGAAGGCTAGCATATTTACTGGCCACAGAGCTCTACTTGTGCTCTGATTAGTTCAGATTATAACTTTCAAGCAGGTTGGAAATTCTATTTGTGGATAACATATTTGAATATTCAATTTAAACTAGTTTGTTCTGTTAGGTGCAAAAGCAGTGGAAAAGTTGAATCTTAAATTTTTGAATGCAAAACACACACTTCTTGGTAAGAAGGATGTATATTAGATGATAAATTAATCTAATGACCTTTGGAGTTGGCATGTTTCAGACATTTAATAATAAAGAATGATTTCAAAAGCCAAAATGTGTTAAATAATTTTATTTGTGAAATGAATATTTTGACACATTTTGCACACAGACTGACCCCCTAGAATATGTTCCTTATGGAAAGGTGTACCTCCTTTAAATGTTATGAAGTCATATAAATTGTCTATAAATAAAAGCTGTGATCATTGTGCTCACCCACACCCATACACACTCAAACAACATACAGACCATCACTTTCTTCCTCAGAATAACCACTTTCTGATTGCAGACACCTGTGATGTATGTCTCTATACGATCTTTTAAAAAAGTAGGGACCCCCAGCCCAAATACTACCCAGATGTAAAGTTTCCCAACTGGCAGGTACTTCAGGCAATCCACAGTACCGCATCATTGTGGGAGTATGATGTTGAACAACTGTTCCATTTACATACAGCAAATGTAATGTTCCCCTCACTGTAGAAATCCTTTTATTGATTAATCTTTGGACCTACTGGTCTAATAAGATACTTCACAGTAAACTATGGCTGCTACAGCATTATGTGGGACAGAGGAAATACATTGATGTCACACTAAAAGCAGCATTTGATGTGTTACTATTCCATGTTATGGTCTTATCAGTCAATACACATTAATATATGGTTGTTACAATAATATGTGGGCCTTCATATTTCTTTCATAATCAGATGCACATGCACACACACACACACACACACACACACACACACACACACGCAGATTCATGTGCAACTGCACACACACAAACACACACACACACAGACAAACACAGATACAAACAGACAACACACATGTGAGTGCACACACACAGAGACATATACACACACACATGTTAGTGCACATACACAGAGACATAGACACACAGACACAAACACACACACACACACACACCACATACACACACATATGTGAGTGCACACACACACAGAGACATACACAGACACACACACACACACACACACACACACACACACACACACACACACACACACACACACACACACACACACACACACACACACGTACATTGTTTTCCTAACAAACATAGTCTGTCAAGTGTTATAAATGATGGCTTTACAAGCGAACAACAGTGCTACTGAATGTAACACATGCTACTCTCATGTGCTACTGAATATAACACATGCTACTCTCACGTGCTACTGAATGTAACACATGCTACTCTCACATGTTACTGAATGTAACACATGATACTCTCACATGCTACTGAATGTAACACATGCTACTCTCACGTGCTACTGAATGCAACACATGCTACTCTCACACGCTACTGAATGTAACACATGCTACTCTCACGTGCTACTGAATGTAACACATGCTACTCTCACGTGCTACTGAATGTAACACATGCTACTCTCACGTGCTACTGAATGTAACACATGCTACTCTCACGTGCTACTGAATGTAACACATGCTACTCTCACGTGCTACTGAATGTAACACATGCTACTCTCACGTGCTACTGAATGTAACACATGCTTCTCTCACGTGCTACTGAATGTAACACATGCTACTCTCATGTGCTACTGAATGTAACACATGCTACTCTCACGTGCTACTGAATGTAACACATGCTACTCTCATGTGCTACTGAATGTAACACATGCTACTCTCACGTGCTACTGAATGTAACACATGCTACTCTCACGTGCTACTGAATGTAACACATGCTACTCTCACATGTTACTGAATGTAACACATGCTACTCTCACACGCTACTGAATGTAACACATGCTACTCTCACGTGCTACTGAATGTAACACATGCTACTCTCATGTGCTACTGAATGTAACACATGCTACTCTCACGTGCTACTGAATGTAACACATGCTACTCTCACGTGCTACTGAATGTAACACATGCTACTCTCACGTGCTACTGAATGTAACACATGCTACTCTCATGTGCTACTGAATGTAACACATGCTACTCTCACGTGCTACTGAATGTAACACATGATACTCTCACATGCTACTGAATGTAACACATGCTACTCTCACGTGCTACTGAATGTAACACATGCTACTCTCATGCAAAGAAAATATGTTCCTTTTCCAAATTAAAAAAAAAAGCTTTGGCAAGTTATTTCCTACCACTCCTCTCTTCTGTCAGTAATCTACAGTGTTTTATTGGTTATTGTCTGTCTCCACTCCATGTGATGTCTGATTGTTTCAGAATAATAGTGAACGTATGTCCCCAACATTTATGGAGCAAATATTTTGCTTTTCTGAGAAGCAGATTTTGATAAGTACCCTGTCTGGCTGTCAATCTCTCCCCATCCCCCATTCATATAAACCTATTTGTTTTATTTAAAAAAGAAGGATTGCTGCGGGTACTGATTGCACTTAATGCTGTCCAAAGAGTGAAGCACATGGTCTCCTGCCAGTGATATACCTACTCCCACCAGACTCACCCCCTCTACTATGACTGTTATCAAGGAGTATTTAATAAATCATTTCTGTGGCAGTGTACATTTATAAGGTATCACACAAATGAGGCTACCTCTCATCTTATGAATATGCTTCAGTATAAAACATACCTGCAAGCAACAGTGTAGCTAGGCATACTGTTTGTACTCTATAGAGTACAATTGTCTATATATTAGAAAAAACATTGCTTATTTAGGCTATAAGCCATACTATGCTCACAACTGTCTACATTAATGCCTCCAATAAGATTTCCATAGACTGAAAAAAGTTCTACTTAACGGTTTTAGAGGGAAAGTGGGGAAACATTTACATTTTTTTTTTGACAAATGGGATGGGAATCCACAATAACAGGACACGATTACAAAATTATATTCTCTGGCTACAACCCTGCCTGCAAGAGTAAGTTATCTTGGCTGCTTGGAGTGCCTGCTCCTCTTGACATATTTTCTGAAACTCACAGGAGGACACTGGTAAACAGCAGCTAAGTAGCAGATGTCATTCTTTACATCACATAGTGATATGCCATGGATTGACTAGTTATGACTAAGCAAGATGTCATTCTTTACATCACATAGTGATATGCCACGGATTGGCTAGTTATGACTTAATAAGATGTCATTCTTTACAACACATAGTAATATGCCACGGATTGGCTTATTATGACGTAATAAGATGTCATTCTTTAAATCACATAGTAATATGTCACAGATTGGCTAGTTATGACTTAGTAAGATGTCATTCTTTACATCACATGGTAATATGCCACGGATTGACTAGTTATGACTTAGTAAGATGTCATTCTTTACATCACATAGTAATAAGAGGAAGGGAGATGTCATGCAAATAACTGCATGTAACAGAATTGTGTATCATATATGAGCTTCTTTCTGAGTTGCTTTTTTGAATTAGTTTAAAGTAGTTATTTTGTTAGCATGCAAAAAAAAATATTTAATCCTAAATTAATTACAAGCTACAGATTTTGTATTTCAAAAAGTAGTGTTTTTAGTTTTCTAAAATAAAACAATGGGAAAAGTTATTGCGACTGTAAGGAATTAAATCAAACAGCTCACACTGTGGCCTATTGTAAGTCATATTGTAAGGACAATATTTTGTTATAAAACAGTGATGACCTTTTACCTTCACATATACGAGTTTCCTCATTCAGATAGTAACCGGCTGGGCATTCACACTGGAAGCTTCCGAAGGTGTTAACACAGTTTCCACCCTGACATGCTCCAGGTAGTTCCTGACACTCATCAATATCTGCAAGGAAAAGCAAAGAACTTTCACAATTCATCTCATGTTGAAAATTCATATATAGTATATACTGGTCAGATTGTACTTGCACACATAAAGAATCTGTACGGGAAAAGATTTGCCTTTAAACGTGGTATAAGCAAAGTTTCTACAGTGTATTACCAGGAGGTTTTATAATAAATGTAATTAGAAATGCTGTGTAACTTGGTTCTTTAAGTTGTATGATTGTGTTGCTCCCTTTGATATGCATGTATTAATATGTTCTACTCATGTAAGCAGCAGCCATATAGTGCAATGTGCATACGTATGTGACATATTCTGCAACGCCATTTGTCTAGCTAAACAATGTCACCCTTAACACATTTATTTTACTGAGTTACTACTTGTTGATCAAGTAAGGCCTAGTATGCACATAAGGCAATAAATGACTGAACCGTCATAACATGCATATAAGGCATTGATTAACTGTAATATCAGTGTATAACTATGTATACTTTGCATGTAATACCATTAATATGTAAAAAAATCATCCTGCCTAATGGTATTTACATCTCCTATCATTCCTCAGTATTATGACAGCCCCATGAAATACAAATACATTCATAATTATTAAATAGCGTGCATACTTTATATTCACAAGTTTCACACTATAAACATCAGATGTAATACAGTACGTGAGTCTCCATTGCAGGTAATTTCTCTTAGGTTATTAGTGCATTTAGGACAATATTACCTAGTCCAGAGAAAGAGGAAATTAAACCTGAGTTGTTCCTACCAGCTGTCAATAGCAAGAACAGATGTACTATGGTAGCAATATGCATTCTAGCTAAAATAGCAAAGTTACACTCAGATTTAGCATCTGTTGTACATATTAAAGTTATTCACTGCTTGCTGTATAGTGATATCCTATTATTTAATCTAAGGTACTGTACTTACCTTCTAGGATAACAGTGATAGGATTTGGCCGAAAGCCTTCTCCTCCAGGACACAAGGTTCTATATTCAGCTTAAAAGGGTAAATAGGAACAGAAATTATTGGAATCATGATTTTATAATATTTCCTGAAATTTTTGTTCTTTCTCTGTGTTCACATGCATTACAGCTAAATGCACATAGAAACACACAGACACATACACATACACACACACACTCACACACATGCACTCATGAATAATTTATATATTATCGGTATTTACAAAGTGATTCCTTGCAAACCTTGGTAAATATCTTATTCAAACAGCCTTGTTTACCAGTGGAGTTTGAAGGCATGGTTGTGACATAATAAAAGAAGGCATTGCAAGTGTCCAATTGCATGGTATCGCTCAAGGTCAAGTACAAACCTGAACTTGGGACAAGAAATAAGTGGCATCTCTACTAACCTTCAACATCAGCAATGATTTCTAGCACACTGTTATACACAAGCACACATAAATATACTATATAAATTTATAGGTGTACTGAAATTGAATGAAACACCAAAATATTGACATTTACAAAGCTGACAAAAATGACAACTACAAATGTCAACATGCTACCACTCAAGCGCCAATCGACAATTTTAGAGCATGAAAACTTCACATTCAAAATTATAACATAACATATAGCCAGCAAGATACAGCAGTAACAGTAGTGGAACGTACTTGAGTTGTGGGGAGGGCAGAGCTCACAGGGGTTTCCCCAACCACGTCCAAGTGCACAACAACATGAAGCTCGTGTCACAGAGACACCGATCTCAGCAGTACATGATATTCCACCATCTCCACGTGGCTGGATGTTCAGGAAGCAGTTTCCAGCACGAGTATCTGTTTGGACAAAGAAATGTGAATGAGTGAGGTTAATGAAAAAGTATAGCGATTAATTTTATTTGTTAATAGGAGTGGATTTATTTCTGCATGTTTATAATCCCAGCTAACTACTATGATCAATGATAAACGGTTATACTGAATGACCTGCCCTTTCTAAACTCTGTATCCTGGGAAGTGGATGACGAATCAGATTGCCTTTCCCCTGCAGAGATATCGCCATATAAGGCAGGTGTCCTCATCTACTGTGAACTGTTATTTTTACATGGCACTTGTTGGTTGGTACCATTGGAAGATGTAGGTCCCAGAGTCCTAGACACTATAACCCAGACTTATAAATCTGTTCTTTAAATCAGATAAGCAGCACAGAACTGCAATGTGCATTTGTTGTGTCCTATACCAGAACATGAGAGAGTGTCCTGCATGATTCTGATATACTGTTCTGGGCAGAATAGAAAAGCCTGCTAAGTCCCTAAAAGGTTAACATTAACATTCAAAAGAAAAATAATTCTTGTTTTTACATGTGAAAAAATATCTGGTCTTATCTGACAATTTTGGATGCTACACGAAGACATAAGAGCATTGCTTACATCACGTATCCTACATTAAGGCCAAGAAATCTTGATTATATCATAGAGCCTACATTAAGGCCTAAGATCCTAGCTATATAACTGATCCTGTTCTAAAGCCTAGTACCGTAGGTTATATCACAGATTCTGTACTATAGCCTAAGGCTGTTAGATCGTTCATCCTACATAAAGGCCTAAGATCCTAGCTGCATAACTGATCCTGCTCTAAGGCCTAGTACCGTAGGTTATATCACAGATTCTGCACTATAGCCTAAGGCTGTTAGATAGATCATGTATCCTGCATTAAGGCCTAGCACCTTGAGTCTTTAATGGACCCATACTAACATCCAGGACACTTGGTTCAATCATGGCTTCTGCAATACGTTCTACGATAATTGGCAATACCAAGCAGATGGCATGCTGGCCCCATACAGATGTGATAATCATCATCAACATCTTGCATTTTATGCAAAGCATTATAATCCTAATTATCTGCCACTCAGATCTAACTATATGAATTTCCTATCCCCATCATATGCATCAAACATGTGTTGGAAAAAGTTTGAGGTGCTCCGCCTGTCTAAGGTTTGATTATTTCAGAATCTGGAACTGAACCAGCTTTGAGTTTTGTTACCTTTATTGATAAATTCCTGGAGTATGAATGACCTTCATCTTAGATGCCTACATGCTTAGATCTGCTTAATTTTCAAAATATCTAACAGTTTCTTGCTGCATTACTTTCTTTTGATTTACAGATGGCATACATTACTGGTCCAAAAGCACCCATCTTATGCTCAGTCTGGAAAAATACATAAGGTGAGCACTCATGCTTTCTAGTTCTATTGGTTGAACTACATTGTCAAGGTGCAAATGTGAGGAAATGGTACTTCTCAGAGAGTGTCTTAACCCTGAAATACACCTCCTGAGACCCTTGTACAATTTACATGAAGTTCAAGGGTGCCTGGGACCCCAGGAAGAAAGGATCGAGTAGGGATGGGACAAGAACATCTGCTTAAGAACAGAAACAGCTGGACACACTAAGTGATTCTGCTAAGCAGGGCATGCCAATATTTAAATAATACTTTATCAATTTTCATTATCAATTGCTTAAACGAGAGTGATAATACAGATTCTCACCAATGCATCCAATCCCAGTGGGGTTGAGTTCGAAGTCCTGTGGGCAGTTGCACAAGTATGCACCAGGGGTGTTGACACAGACCCCATTGATGCAGTTCACAGGGTCGGCACATTCATTCACATCTGAAAAAGAAAATAATAACCAATAGGTCAATAGGTCAGATAAGGCAAACCTGAACTGAAAATTGACATGCCAGACATCGTTACTATTTCAGCGCAGACTATGCCATCATTCCTGTGATGTTCTGCTTATTATAAGTAACCCCTTTGCAGCATGATCTAGACCTGCTTCCAGTTTTCTTGCTCTGATTTGGGTATAAAGCCAGACTTCTGCTGCTCTCACGTGGACCATTGCATGTATACTTAAGCAAGCATATACCTCTACAAGTATCTTCCAGGATTTCATGCATCATTTCATTCAAGATACTGAGCTAGTTGCTGTAACAAATGATTATATATGAATTAAATTGTATTTAAAGGAAAACTCCAAATTCGAATGCAGTTTCCTATATCCGTCAGTTATTTCATGTCAGTGTAATATCGCCTATGTATAATTTAGGGCCTAGAAACCTGTTGGCACATTTGATTTTCTTCATGTCTACTTTTTCCTGCCACAGATCACAAAGTTCCCATTGTTTGTTTTTTTTTTTTCTTGTTTAAAATCTTACCTTCCTTTGGAAAGGAATTTCTTTCAAACTACATGACACAGGTTAAGCGTCTTTCTTGTGTAGTTCCCACTGTTAGTCACACCAAACATCTGATATCCTTAGACTGCCTTGCTGAGGCAGCTAAATATCTCATTAACAACTAAATGAAATAATTTTTCAAAGAGATAGTTGTTAGGGTAATCTTTATATGAAAAACAAGGATTAGTTATACTGCAAAATTGCACAAACTGGTTAATGATGTTATTTTTGCTCAGTGAAGTATTACTTTATTCATGTAGCTGCAAACATTGAAGTCACAATGACATACTTAGCTTGCCTGTTTTAGTAGCATTTTGAAATCACAACTGTCATTTATGGACAGACAAGGAGGGCTGCTAACTTCACTGGCAACTTATAATGCATGAGCAGTAGTGTGGAAGGGTTTGGAGAACAGAGGTCTGAATTTTCAAAGAAATCCTGCATCCTGCTGTTGTCCTGCTTTATACTGGACAATATATTGAAAGGACTCTGGAAATTTGAACCTGAAAATTTTATACAATTTACACTATTTTCATCTTCAGCAGAAAATTCATTTGTTCATAATCTGTGACTATATTTTTGACTAATACTGCTGAAATTGTTTACATATTCAAGCAAATCGAAAAAAGACAGCAATGATTTGATTAAATGTTACAGTGTATGATAAGGAAAGCAAAGGTAAATCATTTTTTTAACTGATTTATTCCACACCTCATTTCGTCATTCAAGTTGCGTGACACAACTTGTGCATATGATTCCTGGGTTAAAATAGGCACTCAGAGTCCATTTTTATTTATTTATCCTTTGTTGACTGGGTTAGTCCCACTAGGCTAGTGGCCTCTTTTCAGGGGAGACCCAATGTGGTATTTACACTTCCAGGGGAAATCTGGTCAGGCCATCAGGGAACTTGCCCTGCACTTTGCAGTGCAGGAAGCATGTCATTGTTAACTTTCCTGCTTCCGTTCCAGGTGCAGTAGTGGCCCAGAGAAGCAAGGAGGAAGATGGTGGGCATACGAGGAGTGAGCAAAGAATAGTTCTCTTCAGAAAGAAATATTTAGAAGAGATGAATCATTGAAAGCAGTCAGAAGTGATAGATGTTAAGAAGGCAATTGAGCCTTAGCAGAGCAGGTTTGTAAGTGGCGCGTATAAGGAGAAGACAGTCAAGCCTTCAGAGAAGGAGTTTAGCTTGAAACTGGAGAAAGAAATACTAAAAGAATACTGTAAGACTGTGTGTAAAGAAGTGATGGACATTATAAAAATGTATGATAATAAAGGTTTATGGATTGAGAGTGGAAAGGCAGTGTTATGTTAAAAAGAGAAAAGGATAAAATTATACATATTCCAAGTATGATAAATGTACATAGAAACAAAGGTACAGTGAAATATTGGGGGCAACAAAAAACTTGCTTTTTTTGTGTGTGGAAAAAGTGATCATTTAATTAATAATTGTGAAAAGAGGAAATGTTTTATTTGTGGCAACATAGGTCAATGCAAAAAATATGAACTGAAATGTTTTAAATGTGAATAAATAGGGCACTTATGGATGGACTGTAAAGAAAATAAGAAGGAAGTAATTAAAGAAATAGAGACTGAACATGATCCAGAACAAGAAGAAGAAACAGAACCAGTAAAATAACAGCAAAATCAACAAAAATGGTAGAAATATTGAGATAGATGAAATAGAAACAATAAAAGAGAAAAGGAAAGAAAAAAGAAAATGAGAAAGTGTCAGAAATATGTGAAGAAGAACAAGAAACAAATCGGAAAGCAGTAAAAGAAAGAAAAACACAAACGGAAAAATGATAAAAGAAAAGGGACATTCATAGGTGCAGGTTTGAAAGAAAGAAAAAAGGTAAAGGATAACACAATGGGAAATAAAAGTAAAAATGAAACAATAACTCAGAGAAATCTTGAGAGTATTAGCAATAAATACAAATAGTATAAAAATTGTAACATGAAGACAAGTTATATTAGAATGGTGTGTAGCACTGGATAAGGATGTGATTATACGAGAGGACATACGAATATTAACAGAAGAAGGCAAATTACAAACATATAAAATTATGGAAAATGAGATCATTTGGAATATAGGAAGAGAAATATGTTCAGGTATAGGAATACTGTGTAAGAATTCAATAGAAATGTTGGACATTGCAGTGGTTGAATGGGTAGAAATAGCAATAGTAGATTTAAGATGGAAATGTAATTTTATAGCACTATAACAATTTATGCATATGTTTTGATGGAAGAGAGGGTATGTTTAATAAAACAGAAGAAGGCAAATTACAAATCCTTTCTTCTCCTGCCTCTTATTCTCTTTCCCTCAAATCTGTCACTTTACACTTTCCATTTTCACTGGAAATTCAACTCTCTCTACTTAAAATATACTCTACTCAATTTCTATTGTTAAACTTTAAACAATGTATTTAATTCTGTTACATATTTTGCTTCCCTGTACTTAAGAAACTGCAACATTTTAGCTTACCTGTACTTAAGTCTCTGCCTGATCACCTTTTTCTTACATTCTGTAATTTGCGGTTTACATGCCTTATGTTTTTGTAATTCATCCTTATTTGTTTATAACTGCCATGTAGTAAATAGCAAAGCTTTTCTCCTCGGGCCTCCACTGAAAATGGACATGTATCCAGTTGGACCAGCCCGGTTAACAAATGTAAAATAAAATAAAAATAAAATAAAGTTTAACTTTTATAAGTGTGAATATGGATTTGATATTAATGGGTGATTTCAACTATGATCTGAGGAAAAAATGAAAACGGGCTGGGGACATAAAAGCACTGCTATCAGTGATTAGAAGTGGAAAATTATATATTTGGGATTAACAAGCAGTGGACTTACAAAAGAAGTAATCTAAGAACTGAGATAGATTATTTTATCAATTCTGAAAATTTAAAGGTAATGCAAGAAGGGGCGAAAGAGACAGGTTTTTCAGACCATTTGTCCATATGTATAGAGATACAAGAAGAAAACTGATATATAAGAATAGGTAAAGGAATTAAACGTGTTAATGAGGGCGAGTTAGATGAGGAAGGGGAACAATTGATAAGACAATTGTGAATAGACCATGTGTGAATGAGAGTATTCTTCCAAAAACTGGACATAATGGTGGATAAGCTAGAAAGACAAATATCAAAAAAATGTTATTCAGAATGGCAAGGCAAGAAACGAAAAGAAAAGAGGGAAAGATGAAATATAAATAAGTAATAAAGCATTTGCAGATGTGGCAAGGAATAAGAAAGACTATTTCAAAAGAGAGAAAGAAACATGAAATGAAGCACAAGAAGATTAAAAAATGTGTTTAAACAAAGATATTTTTACAAGAAAAAAGGAAGAAGTAGCACCATATTTGAATAGAATATTAAAAGAAAATAAAAGGATAATAAAAGAAATAAGAGATAAGAACAGACAAATTGTTATAACAACAGGAAATAAAGAATGTAGTAAAAGATCATATCGAAACAATTTTAAAGCATGCAATATAAAAGGAACAAAAGTGGTTTTGATAACAGAGTTAGAAAAAGAACTAATGATGGAAGAATTCAATAATATGTTAACGTTAATAAATGCTGAACTGGCGGCAGACCAGATGAAATAGAATATCCTATGTATAAAAATATGTCAGAATGGCAAGAGAAGTATTTTTACAAGTGTTAAATGACTGGTTTAATGAAGGTTTTGGACAAAAAGAAATATGTGCTGGAGTAATGAAATTCATATGGAAAAAAAGGAGAAAAGGCAGACATAAGAAATTGTAGACGGTATTTAATAATAGTGACTATAAGACTTTTTTGAAAATAATACAAAAGAAATTGGAATATAAAATGTAATAAAATGTTAGAAGATACAGTATTTAGTAGAAAGGGAAAAGGAAGTCAAGACTTGTTAATGATAGTAAGAGAAATGGCGGATGTAACTATGAACAGGCAAAAGGAATTAGTATTAATAGCAGATGATTTGAATAAAGCCTTTGTATGGGACATGATAACAACATAAGTGATAGGATACAAAAGGTATTTTATACTGTATATAAAAAGAACAAAGTAAAAGTATTACAGAATGGGTGGCTAAGTCAGCAAATAGACATACAAAGTTGTATAAGACAAGGCTGTCCAGTAAGTAGAATTGTATTTGCTTTGGTTATGAATGCAGTTGCTAGTAAAATGAATACTGTTTTAAAAGTAGCAAAATAGAAGATGTTAGAAGGAATTACAGTACCAATAATGTTCTCATATGCAGATGATATATACTAGTAAAGACAGCGAATAAAGAATGGGTGAAGAAGTCATTAAGCATCTTAATGAGTATTTGGAGGCTATAGGCATAAATATAGGTATAGATAAGAGTAAAGGTTTAGAAGAAGAAGCCAAGATAGGCAATATTCATTTCAACAGGGACGAAATAAAATTATTAGGTCTATTATTTGAGAATGAAATGGTAAAAAAGTAATGGGAAGAAATAGCATTATGACAAAGAAATAATGGCAGTTGTGTTCTCATTTATATGGGGGTCAAGGTTGAATCCAGTGAAAAGAGGAATTTTGTATATCAGAGAAGAAGGAGGGCTGGGCTTAATAAACTCAGTGGTTTATGCAGCATCATTAAATTAATATAAAGTGTTGGGATGGATAAAGAAGGAAAATGGGGCACGAATAAGTCAAAGAAAGAAAGAAAAATATAAAAAAACATGGTGAATGTTAATCAGAGTAAAGAAAAAAGGAATGGAAGGAGAAATGAAAGAGTGTCAAAACAAAGTAATAATGTGGAAAATGAAGATAAGGGAGATAGAAGAACATAGGAAGTTACGCTTTTTAAATATAACGAATAATTGTTGTGTCTACCCATGAAAAAATATGAGGAAAAAATCAAAGCTATAAAAGACAGAACAGTATGGTGTAGAACATTTGTAGAATGTAAAGATTTTTATAGAGATTATCAATAGATAGTGAATCATGAAATGCAATGGATTAGCATGGAGGAAGTAAGGAACCCTATGAAGAGGATGAAGAACGGAAAGGCTGTTGGTCCGGATGACATACCTGTGGAAGCATGGAGGTGTTTAGGTGAAATGGCAGTGGAGTTTTTAACTAGATTGTTTAATGAAATCATGGAAAGTGAGAGGATGCCTGAGGAATGGAGAAAAAGTGTTTTGGTACCGATTTTTAAGAATAAGGGTGATGTGCAGAGCTGTAGTAACTACAGAGGGATTAAACTGATCAGTCACAGCATGAAGTTATGGGAAAGAATAGTAGAAGCTAGGTTAAGAAGGACGGTGATGATTAGTGATCAGCAGTATGGTTTCATTCCAGGAAAGAGCACTACAGAGGCAATGTTTGCTCTGAGAGTGTTGATGGAGAAGTACAGAGAAGGTCAGAAGGAGTTGCATTGTGTCTTTGTGGATTTAGAGAAAGCATATGACAGGGTGCCTAGAGAGGAGTTGTGGTACTGTATGAGGATGTCGGGAGTGTCAGAGAAGTATGTAAGAGTGGTACAGGATATGTACGAGGGTAGTGTGACAGCGGTGAGGTCTGCTGTGGGAGTGACGGATGCGTTTAAGGTGGAGGTGGGGTTACATCAAGGATCAGCTCTGAGCCCTTTCTTATTTGCAATGGTGATGGACAGGTTGACAAATGAGATCAGACAGGATTCCCTGTGGACTATGATGTTTGCAGATGACATTGTGATCTGTAGTGAGAGTAGGGAACAGGTGGAGGAGACCCTGGAGAGATGGAGATATGCTCGAGAGAGAAGAGGAATGAAGGTCAGCAGGACTAAGGTAGAATATATATGTGTGAATGAGAGGGAGGATAGAGGAATGGTGAGGATGCAAGGAGTAGAGGTGGCGAAGGTGGATGAGTTTAAATACTTGAGGTCAATAGTTCAGAGTAACGGTGAGTGTGGAAGAGAGGTGAAGAAGAGAGTACAGGCAGGATGGAGTGGGTGGAGAAGAGTGTCGGGAGTGATTTGTGACAGACGAGTACCTGTAAGAGTGAAAGGGAAGGTCTACAAGAGGGTAGTGAGACCAGCTATGTTATATGGGTTGGAGATTGTGGCATTGACAAAAAGGCAGGAGTCAGAGCTTGACATGGCAGAGTTAAAGATGTTAAGATTTGCATTGGGTGTGACGAGGATGGACAGGAATAGGAATAAGTATATTAGAGGGTCAGCCAAGGTTGGAAGGTTTGGAGACAAAGCCAGAGAGGCAAGATTACGTTGGTTTGGACATGTGCTGAGGAGGGATGCAGAGTATACTGGGAAAAAGATGCTAAGGATGAAGCTACCAGGTAACAGGAAAAGAGGAAAGCCTAAGATAAGGTATATGGATGTGGTGAGAGAGGACATGCAGGTGGTTGGTGTGACAGAGCAAGATGCAGAGGACAGGAAGAAATGGAAACAGATGATCCGCTGTGGCGACCCCTAATGGGAACAGCTGAAAGAAGATGATGATCAATAAAAAAGTTGCTAGTAAAAGTGAATATGCCATACAAAAGAATAAAAGAAACAGTATGTAATTATTGTGGAGAAGATGGAACAACAGAACATGCATTTTTAAAATGTAATAGTGTAAAAAAGTTATGGGAAAAATATGTGAAGAAAATATGTTGAAATGAATTGCAAAAGTGGAGTTTATAAATATGGACATACTGAAATATGGCTATTACAAAAGGAAATGAAGTGAAAAGGTTCTATACACACTCCTTTTGTAAGTCCATGAATTTTTGTCCCATACTTTTAACTTACCGCATCTTATAACTTCTAACATTTTTAAATCATTCCTTTCCTGTTATTGTAATATTCATATTTGTCACTACATAACCTAAAATCTGATGAAACAAGCTTTCCCTTTCTTTACAATTAGTATAAGCATATAACGTTATAATTCTATATGCTTGTTCTTTCCCTTTTAAACCTGCAATGGTTAATCTTCGAATTTTTGCTAAACTTACTTCTAATATCTTTACTGTGTTTCTACAGAACACTGCTATTCCATCTCGCATCTCGCATTTCGCAAACTCCAGGTTATCTTTCCTCCCCATAGTTGTAATCTTTCTCCATTTGTTAAAAATCGTGTGTCTTCTAATATAATTACATCTACATCATACGTATTATACTACTCCACAATTCCTATTCTTCTTATTAAACTCTTAATACTATTCAAGAACGTACTGTAAAATTTTCATTTTCCCTTTTGTTTAAATTCATGGTTTCATAGCTTATTATAGGCTCGCTTTCTTAATAGGCCATTCTAAGCCTAGACTATTTCTTTCCCCAGGGTGAGAAAAAGAAAAAGTATGGTATAAAAATGTAATGACAAAACATTACTATGCAAAAATAAGAAGCAAATGGTGTAATTAGAAAGTAGAATGTCATGATTTTTGTTGAGACTAGTATTAGA
The DNA here is from genome assembly GCF_019279795.1 of Protopterus annectens. NCBI lineage: Eukaryota > Metazoa > Chordata > Ceratodontiformes > Protopteridae > Protopterus > Protopterus annectens. Next base: position 55,628,398 of record NC_056747.1, on the reverse strand, counting down.
TAAATTGCCAGTAAAAGGAAATATGTTACATAAGAAAAAAAATGATAGAATATGTTTACAGTGTCAAGTAGAAGAAATGACAGAACACGTGCTTTTGAAATGTAAAAGAATAAAAAAGTTATGGGAAAAACTATGTAAAGAAGATTGTTTTTAAGATATAAAACAAATGGATAAAATAAACATGGATATGATTAAATATGGATAATCTAGAAATAGAAGTTACATGGAATGAAGAAATAAATGAAATTATGTTTAAAGGTAAATGGATTTTATCAACAATATTAAGAAAAATCAAATGGTATTTATGGAAATGGAGTGGGGGTCTAACAGTGATGAACATTTATTATGATTGTGTAAACAGCTTTGTATATCTACACACCTATATATATTTGTATGGGTTCCCTATGTTAGACCGATAGCTCAGAAGATCGACACTCAACATACCGACGCCAGAAGAATGAAACCTCAAAAACACGAAAGTTCACATGCCCGACACACCACAATTCCGACACTTAACAAAACAAAAAGTTCACTGTTACACACAACGCACACACACAACACAAGCACTCCAACAACCTAAAAACCTACACTACACCTTACACAAAACTATCTATGCACTAACGTTAACCCAAACCCTAACCCTAAGGTCCGTCACTATCGCACACTTATCTTACCCGCACCCTAACCATAAGTCGCTCACTATCGCACAGTTACCTTACCTGTACCCTAACCTTAAGTCCCTCACTATCGCACACTTACCGAGTTGCGTGATCACATGTTACCCCTGTCGATGTTTTCTCTGTCAGGATTATGACTTGTCGGTCATCTGCTTCGTCGTTCTTCTGGCGTCGGTGTTTTGAGTGTTGATCTTCCGAGCTGTCAGTCTAACATAGGGAACCCATTTGTACACTTGTAACTATTTTAAATATGTAAATATTTTGTAAATAAAAGTTATTTTGTATATAAATAAAGGACTTCTTTGCTTTTCCATAGATAAGATGGGATCTTTTACATCTACCTGAGCTACCACCAGCTCTAGTCAATGGGACCTTGGTTTAATATCTTGTCCAAAGAACAAGCAACTCAGGAATGCAGCACCCCAACTTATGCTGCCCTGCAGTGTCAGCTATCAATTATCTGGTGTGGAACTAGGACCCAGTACCTACTGCACCAAAGGTGAATGTGCAACCTGTTATGACACTGAGACTGCAAACTATAAGAGGGTAGTGGAAGTGTGACAATCAGGAACCAAACAGGAATATTAGTTGAATGTCTTGGGTTTTAATGAATCCACCACGGAAAAAAAACAAGAATCAGAGCATAAAAACAGCACACATGCCGAAACAGTATTAACGCTTTTCCACAACTGCGTTTTCGTTTCACCATAACACTTCATCATCAACTAATATTCCTGTTTGGTTCCTGATTGTCACGCTTACTAGTTCTTGGTTCGTATTTTTGGTTTTCGTTAGGGTAGTGGAAGTGATTACTCAGCCTGCAACTTTCCTGCTGTTTTTGATAAAATGTTCTGCAATTTCCTGTTGCCTTGAACATAGGGGTATTGACTTTTCAGGAATGACAGAGAAGGGAGAGATGAGAGAGAAGTAACAATTTACATAAAGAAGGGTATTTGATGTGAGGTGTTTGAGAGGGATGAACATCAAGCCAGGAATAAAGCGAGGGTATAACCAGGTTTAGAAACTAATTAAGTGCCATGGTAGTTATGTCAGTCTGGAAAGAAGTAAGATAAGAGACTGATACAGTGTGCCATCTGCCAGACACAAATCGAGAGGAGAAGAAGATGAGGAAAAACTGGTAAAGGAAACAAAAGAGCAGTGTAGGAGGAAGATGGTGATATTCCTGGCGGAGCTAAATCTGTAAGGACCAGGCTGGGACATTTTGATCTTAAGGACAGAGACGGAATGGGGGCTCCTTGATGTCATGTATCATGTGGAGTTCAGACAACTGGTACATGACTGTGCCAGAATGGATAGCATTCTGCATGTGGTCTTTACCAATGCAGAGGGTGTCATGAGCATCCAGGTTAAGACCCCATTAGCCAACATCAATTATGTCATAGTGTGGTTATGAGTAGGAGAACAGTGAAAACAAGTGGATTTTCCTGGGGTGGGGTGTGGTTACATAGGGATGTGAGTCTAGCAATTAGGACAAAAGACAAGAGTTGGAAATGGGGCAATGAAGAAGGCACAGTACAAAGAGGGTAGCTAAAGGGCAACAAGGTAGCAAGAACAGCAAAGCCTAAACTTAAAAAGGAGTTCGCAGCTGGGATCAAGAAGAGAAGTTTATTTTTTATTTAGGTATACAGCAGAAAGATGGAAGTGAAGGGCAGAACCGGCCAGACTGAGCAAAGAGATCACAGATGACTGGAAAAAAAACACAGGTAATGAATGAGCACTTTGAAAGAAAGGAAGGGGAGTTTGAAGTACTGACAGGGAGAGAAAGCAGAATTGGGAGGGGAGACATAGGACTGATCTTGGAATAAAGACAGAGAAGGTTTAAATGGACAAAGTATCAGGAATAGATAGCCTGTCTCTCAGAAACCTCAGGAATCTAACCAGTCTGTTGGCAGACCTTCTAATGGAGATCTTCAGCAAGCCACTAGCTAGTGCAGATGAGTCAGAGGATGACAGGATAGCAATTTTACTATCACTGTGCATGGAGGAAGAAGAAAAAAATGAAGACAAGCTTATTTACTTGTCAACAGTACAACAGTGAAAGGAGAATTCATGGAAAAGCTCCTGAAGAGGAGGCTGGTAGCTCTTGTAAGGTATACTACTTCTAGGGTATTAAGCACCATGGGTTCAAAGTCAGAAAGGGCTGTCAGACTGAGACAAACTACTGTTCTGACTCAGTTACAGCTGACCTTTTGACCTTTGATAGGGAAGCACCAGAAGATACTTTACCAACACTTTGATAAGGGCTTTGACACTGTCATACACATAAGGCTAAAAGGAAAACTGGAGGGACTAATGGTAAGTTCAAGACTGAGAAACTGGACAGCTGCTTATGTGATTTGACACAGCAGGATGTGGTGAGATGGACAATGTCAGGAATTAGGAACTGAATAACATGGCACCGCAAGGGTCTGCCCAGGATATAGAGCCACTTAAGCATGTTTGAGGGAACAGGTAACCGGATCATCCTCTTTGCTGATAACACAGACATAACTGCAGTGGAAGATAAAAGGAAGAGTGTCATAAATTATTTAGAATGTATGATCAAGTGGACAAAAGGGAGGAAAATGAGGTTCGGTGCAAAAACAATGCAAAGTCCTGCAGTTAGGCCATAGCTATCCGTGTGTGTAGTATCAGCTGAGAGGAGTCAAACCAAGGTAAACAGAGGAATAAAAAGGATCAGGGGGTTATGATCACACCTGGACTGCACATGTGCAGCAACACTGACTGCAGCAAACAGAATGCTGAGGCTTATATTGCTAAGAAAGCCTTATTGTTAAGGCCACAGAAGACGTCATAAAAGCACAAAAAAATGATGGCACTTCAAAAACAACCCCCTACAACACCTAAATAACACTGACTTAATCATGTGTCTCATTAATTAAAACTAACTGCAGGCAATCAAAACCAACCCACTACAACACCTAAATAACACTGACTTAATCATGTGTCTCATTAATTAAAACTAACTGCAGGCAATCAAAACCAACCCACTACAACACCTAAATAACACTGACTTAATCATGTGTCTCATTAATTAAAACTAACTGCAGGCAATCAAAAACAACCCACTACAACACCTAAATAACACGGACTTAATCATTTGTCTCATTAATTAAAACTAACTGCAGGCAATCAAAAACTACCCACTACAACACCTAAATAACACTGACTTAATCATGTGTCTCATTAATTAAAACTAACTGCAGGCAATCAAAACCAACCCACTACAACACCTAAATAACACTGACTTAATCATTTGTCTCATTAATTAAAACTAACTGCAGGCAATCAAAAACAACCCACTACAACACCTAAAATAACACTGACTTAATCATGTGTCTCGTTAATTAAAACTAACTGCAGGCAATCAAAAACAACCCACTACAACACCTAAATAACACTGACTTAATCATTTGTCTCATTAATTAAAACTAACTGCAGGCAATCAAAAACAACCCACTACAACACCTAAATAACACTGACTTAATCATGTGTCTCATTAATTAAAACTAACTGCAGGCAATCAAAAACAACCCACTACAACACCTAAATAACACTGACTTAATCATGTGTCTCATTAATTAAAACTAACTGCAGGCAATAAACTTAGCATATGGATATTTGGAACATTTACCATAACTTTTGTGCATGAAATATGTCAAACAGCATTCTATGATTTTAAAGGACAAATGTGGACATTAGGATTGCAATCTTGAGCTGATACAAGGACACGTGTTTGAGGCTGTGCAGCCAGAATAATTATTTAGAACATACTAAGGACAGTAGAGAAGACACCTCTCAAAAGACTGAAAGGTTTCCACTGCCTAGACTACAGGCTACCATTTTGTTTTGTCTCTTACATCATCTGTAATCTTATCCAAGACACTGTTCATTTTAAAACATAAGCTGTACTTATTGCAGTGGGGTTCAGTTTCTCTCACTATCCACTAGAATCTGACAAGAAAGGTGACTTTCATCATTAATTTTACAGCATGACAACTAACAAAGGGGTGCTTCATCCTACCAAGGTATTATGATTACAAAAGCAACCCAGTATCACTGCCAAATGGCACTACTGGACCTGGGACAAAGGGACACACTGGGCCGAGCATTCAGGAAAGCAGGAAATCTTAGCATTCTAGTTGGAATCCTGCCAAACAGCTGATACCAAAGGCTGAAGTGTGACACTCTGGACAACAGTACTTTTTGAGTAAGAGAAAAAAATGGAAAATATATTTAATAGTGGAAAGATGATATCACGGAAGACTGACTGGAAGCAAGTCTTCTATAAGTGTCAACTCTGCTCAGATAAAAGCAAGTTGCATGTATAAATGAACATCCAGTAACCAGACAGCTTGAGACTGTCTGAGGAAAAGAGATAAACAGGAAATACATTTCTAGAAAGAATACATTTAGACAGGAGCAATAATGTATTGTATATTATAATATTAATATAATGTTAATATAATATAAATATTTTATATAGTATAAAGATTATATTACTAATACAATAATATTTTATACAATATTGTGTATGTGTGTGCGTGCGTGCGTGCGTGTGTGTGTGTGTGTGTGTGTGTGTGTGTGTGTGTGTGTGTGTGTATATATATATATATATATATATATATATATATATAAAATCGTGTGTGTGTGTATATGTCTATACATACATATATATATATATATATATATATATATATATATATATATATATATATATATATATATATATATATATACATATATATATATATATATATATATATATACACACACACACACACACACACACACACACACACACACACACACACACACATAAAAAGAACATAAAATATTTGTTATTCAAGTTCCAAGTGCAAATTCCTTGACATTTACACGTGTTTGAAACATTATTATTTGTATCTGAGTACCATTAACCAGAGCTTACCTGAGTATTTTTTAAAAGAAATGTTAGCTTTATTTATTTTCCATCCATCTAATACTTTTTCCATGAGTCACTGGGTTATAGCGTTTGGACTGAATTAACTTACCAGTACAGTTTCCACCGCTCCTGTCAAGCTCATAACCCTCATCACACATACAGCGGAACATCCCTGGCAGGTTCTGACAGGTACCAAACACGCAGATGTTTTCGAAAGTGCATTCGTCAATATCTGTATGGAATGAAAAAAAAAAAGATGATTACCAATAATATATTTCTATTTGTTTTCAAAAATTTGATAAGCCCCACTGGGGAAGGCCTATTTGTAGGGTGTTCCCGGGAAAAGAAAAACTCTAAACAGTGAGAAACAGGTAACAAAACATGAATGGATTCTGCAACTGAACAAGAAATAACAAGCTACACTAACAAGAATTGTTATAATTGAATATGTATAACTAGAACAATTTTAAGTGCAGCATTACATTCTGACTTCTAAAATAATGAATTTACTAGTAGATACTCTATAAAAAACTCTTCCTAAAATGATATAACAGATGCATCACCTGAATAAAACATGAAACAATATTGCCATTTTGTCTGAACACAAAATACAATTATTACAGGACAAATCCAAAAGAATAACTCTCAAATATATAGAAGTATGTATGTAAGTATAAAGCTGGAAATAACAATTAACAAGGTTATAATCCATGCTTGTGAGCATAGCCATTTCAAAGAATGGCAATGCAGGAAAACAATTTGTTGATGGTACTTACCAATTTAAATAAAAGTTACCTGTCTCATCCTTTGCTTCCTCTATTACACGTGTTACTTCCTTCATGACTTGTTTTATGACAACAGATTAGAACATTTTATTTCAGCATTTTTTGTATTTTTGGTTCAAAGTTCCTTGTTTGCACTTCTGTTAGAAGTACTGTATTTGCCCTGCTTTAAAATTTTCTATAGTATAGCAATAAGCTGGTGAATATACTTTTGTAAACTGTGTTTTAAGAAAACCACATAGTGTCATATACCTACCACTACTGCCGTGGCAGTAGGAATTAGGACATCTTCGTACCTAGTCAGTGTGCTCGCGTCCCTGAACTATGCTTCCAAGTTAATACTAGAATGTTTTTAATCCTTATTGTTTCTACATAACATATTTAGAAGTCCTTATGTGCTTTTTGACATTTTAGCCAATGTTTTCTATGTGTATTGCTTCTAAACATAAATTATGTTTATTACTGCAACTTTATTTGTGCCCCACTACATTTTGTTATTCTATTTATTGTATTTATTTGACATTTGTTTTGTGGGACAGTTCAAATGAGCAATAGCCCCTTTTCAACAGAGGTCCATGGAGAACAGCTCCTCGATTTTCACAAACCACCAACATTATAATAACTGTGGCATTAACCAGTTCCTCCTTTGCTTGCCATACATTTTCACAGTCTTATGGTGTTAAAGGACAGGGATAGCCAGTGAATGTTTGATTTGTACAAGCATATATTATAACTGCAAAATCCCTTGGGGTATTGACACACATCAGCAATACTTTAGTATATCTGGAGTAAGCTTGTCTAGGCTTATAAAGCTCTTGGGCTGATATATAATATAGTAACAGCCTATGAGCCTATGAACCTATGAGTCTTCCAAACTGAAAAAAAGAAAGCTAACATTTGGCTCTTGCAGCAGCTTGTAGGCTTGCTCTGGGTTCACCCAAAGGAATAGGGGCAAGCTAATTCCATTAGAATTACAAGTGAAAACTATCTGAATCTGTCCACTTAAACCAATTAGACAGATGCCTGGCGTCAGAGCCATGGCCTCAAGCTCAATGCCAAAAAGTGCATTGTCATCCCATTTGGTAAAAACTCTGTACCCATGAACTACCACATAGACAGCTGTCTACTTAATGCTGAATGTGTCCTTGGGACCCAGGTGGAGAGTAGTCTCTCCTTTGATAATCACATTGCCACAGTAGTCAGGAAATCCTTCTACGTGGTACACCTCATCACAAAAGGTTTTTCATCCAGGAAAAAAGAGGTAATTGTTCCACCCTACTCATCACTCATTAGACCCATTATAGAGTACAGTGCCCCTTTTGGTATGTACCTCACAAGACATCTACAACAACTGGAAAGGCAGCAGAAATACCTCACAAAGAGGATTACCGGCCTCAAACAGATGCCCTACCAGACCGTCTCAAAAAACTCCAGCTTTACTCCATCGCATATCACCTACTCAGAGACGATCTCTGCCTAACATACAAAGCTATGTCAAACCCAGAGCTGTTGGACATGCTCCACTTAAACAAATCCCAATCCCTCCGAGCTACATGCTCTAGGGATCTAAACCTTGTCACTACAATAAACAGAACATGCTGGAGGGATAGATTCCTGTCCTAGAGACTTCCCATACTCTGGAACAAACTACCTATCTATATTAAACAAAGCTCCTCATTAGCCCTCTGCAAGAAAAATCTTGATGATTGGATGGGAAATAGGAAATTCACCCCAGGGATCACCTCTGTGTCTCTGCTCGACGGGGGCACAGGAAAACAATTTTCTTAGGTGGTGAAAGCCAGGGTACATTTTTGGCTAGGCTTATATAAGAGCCTAGTACCTACCTATGAACCTATGAATTACACATGCAACTCTGTATTTCTTTGTTATGATACCACTACAAGGCATTACAAGCAGACCAACATTCCCTTAACTTTGTTATTAAAATGGAAACACACATACGCAGTACAGCACCACGGCATAGAAGCATAAGCTCATTAGGAGACCATTTATCCTAGTGGGAGGAGTGAGGGAGGTGAGTGGCTGTTGCAGGCTGACCTGTCCAGTGTGCCTACAGGAGCATCAGAGTACTTCCAGTAGCAGCTATGGGGTTGTGCAGTTTCTAGGCATGGGGGGGGGGCACACATAAGAGAGTTCCTTAGACCCACTGGCATTCATGTTACGCCACCAGCCAACACAGGAAGGGCAGTAGTTGGGGACTCTCTGGCTCCTGCTTCTTATCTTTCAATGGGAAGGACAGGGGTAAAGTGTTTTTTTTTTCACCTGTGTATACATGGGACATATAGCTCTAGCAATGGATAGGGAATGAATGGGACAGCAGTCACCTTAGAATGAAAGAATAGGGTGCCAGTTTATGGAGGTCTGAAGCCAAGTGAGTGAGAAAAATGAAAAAAAAAAATCTTTACCACTACAATGTCTTGTGGAGGTCATAGTCTCATTATGTTCAGGTAACTGTGTATTATTACATATGGGTTATAGTACTGCCATAACTAAGGCTCGGTGTCCAGCTTTATGTTAAGAGTAGCATTTAGAACTTAGAAGTGCTCATCCAAATGCTATCCAAGGCTAAATCCAAGAGTTTGAACATGAGTTAGTTCTGGTTTAAGCACTTGGGCTTCAGGTCAGTTATTTGACATTAAGAAGGTTTGTGGTCTGCACTCTTGTGGGAGGAGAGGCTGGACTCTGCCCTTCTGACCTGGGAATTTCTGGTTAAAGGCTTATAGTGCCTGCATATTTGAACTGTTTCTTACTGAAACTGGTGTGCCTTGTTTGCTGTAGCATAGACTAGATCCAGGCCTGCTGAATCTAGCTTTGTTTGTATAACTTGAGCACTAATCCAGGCCGTCTTAAAAGTATTCAATTGTATTTATTTCTGCTTGGTAGTAACTTGATTAAAGTGTAGCTATCATTCTATAAGCCTTTTGGCTTAAGCACTTGGGCTTCAGACCAGTTGTTTTACATTAATAAGGTTTGTGGTCTGCACTGTTGTGGCAGAACAGGTAGCTTACATCCTTCTAAGTTGGGAACTGCTGATTGAAGGCTCAGTGTCTGTTATTATAAAAGTGTATTAGTTCTGGTTTAAGTACTTGGGCTTCAGGCCAGTCATTTTACATTAAGAAGGATTGTGGTCTGCACTCTTGTGGGAGGAGAGGCTGGACTCTGCCCTTCTGAGCTGGGAATTTCTGGTTAGAGGCTTATAGTGCCTGCATATTTGAACTGTTTCTTACTGAAATTGGTGTGTCTTGTTTGCTGTCATATAAACTAGAATCAGGCCTGCTGAATCTAGCTTTGTTTGTATAACTTGAGCACTAATCCAGGCCTTCTTTTTTGGAGAAGGTTCCCCCGCACCCCAGTGGCAGGAGTGTGCAGTTAGAACTTGTCTGATTGAAGACTACAGGAACAGGGCTCAGTTTTGAGATTTTTTTTACTGGTTAATTGGGTAATTTGTTTAAAAGCCTTTTCTGATTTCTTGTAGTCATCTAAAGCTGTTTTAAGTGTATTTTTTTACTGTTTATAGTCATGTAAAGCTGTTTTAAGTGTATTTTTTACCGTTTTTGCCTTATCTTTTTAAAAAAATTGTCTTTGTTTCCCACCTTTCTAAGCTAGTATAGTCCAGTTTTCAGGCTAGTGCTGAATTCAGGGCTGTGTTACAAGTTTCTGAGTTGCCCATACCTTACTTGGATAGAAGGCAGTTTCTCTGTTCACCTGTGAGAGATGGGGCTTTCAGCAGCCATCTGTCCCTGGAGGAGTGGTTTCAGCCCAGAAGTTAGTAGTTTATTGGCCATTTTAGGCTAATTTCTATCTCCTTCATTTCCCTGCAGTAAAAAATGTGTTTGCACAGCTTTGCACATCTGGGCAGCGCCAGTTAGCTAGGGCTAAATTATTCCCAGCTCCACCAAGTCTCCTCTTTAGTTTTTTTCCTTGAAAGTAGTCTAACTCTCAACCTAAGCACTTAAAAAGCATCCTACAGTGCAGCACTTGCTCAGGCCGAATAGCAAGCACTAATATACCCCAACACTTGAATGCCCAGCAGGGCAAGGCTCATTATTCACCCCTCACCAACCAAGCAACTAAGCAGCTCACACTACTATTCAGGCATGACCAAAGGGCAATTTCAGGTATACTCTCCAGTCCAGCTGGTGAACCTGGTTGTCCTGAGGCAATGTTACAACTGCCTCATGTACACAGACAATCCTCTCCTCCTACCACAAAACATTAACATATGCAAGAGATGCAATTATATAGCTAAATTGGAGGCTAAGCTCTCTCCACCCAAGACTGGAACAGGCAGTCATGAGGAGAAGGTTAACACTTGCACCACACCTCCAGCCTCACACAGACATACTAAACCAGCACTGGCAAAAAATACACATAAATACACAAAATTATACTCAGAGGCTCTAAATAAAAACCTGCAAAAGCATCAGAGACCTCCAAAGCAGACACCCAAAAAACTTGCACATCCCATCACAAACCAGACAACACATAAAACACAAAATCAGTGTGCCACACACTCACAGCCCTTAAGACGAAATAACATACCTAAAAGACTAGTAATAGGTGACTCTATAGTCAGGCACACTGAGTCCCATTCATTAGGCTGGACAAGGAGAAGGTTTCTGTTAGCTGCCTGTCGGGAGCCAGAATCTGCCACATACCTATGAACACAAGCACTCAGGTCACTCCAGAACAAGTACAAATATGACTCTGTCATTGTTCATGTTGGTGTGAATGACCTGAGATGTACCTCCTTGGACTACATGAAAAGAGCCATGGAAGAGCTCTCTGATCATGTCACCCAGGCGGGTATGACCCTGACCCTGAGTAGCATCCTGCCTTCGCCAAGAATGATACTGCAGTATAAAGAAAAAATGATCAATTTCAACAATTGGCTAAGCTTCTGGTGTCATTCAAAGGGGATCCAGTGTCTGTCAGCCTGGGACGACATGCTCGACAAGCCCCGTTGCTTCACAAGAGACAGCTTGCACCTGTCACCCCTAGGCTTTCGAATACTGGCCAAGGCTCTTGCTGCCCCCATAGTGCCTTTTTTAGGCAAGGCTCAAAAGTCAAACCCACCTCCGTAAACAGCACAAATAAAAAAATGAGGGTCATGCTACTCAACGCCAGGAGTTTAAATCTCAAAATGCACATGCTCGAAACACTCCTCAGTATGGAGAACGCCGACATCTGTGCAGTAACTGAAACCTGGTTCAAGGCTCCACAGAGCACCCCAGCACTACCGGGCTACAACTCATAATACACATTTCGGCCACAGAACATGGACCGAAACAAAAGGAGGGGGTGTATCCATATTCATCAAGGATACCTACACCTCCAGGTTAGTAGCGCAGCATGATACCTCTGAGATCATCCATGTGTAACTAACATCGGGCAAATCTGCAATGCAAATAATGGCCTGCTACAGATCACCCTCCATGACCAAGGACCACCACTCCACCTTTCTGGAGACACTGGAAAACATGAAGGTCCTACCGAACACCCTGATATTGGGCAATTTCAATTACCCTACCATTAACTGGGAAAACTATTCAAGTACAAACTCCCAGGTCCAGCGCTTCCTGGAATTTATCAACTCAAATGCCCTGGATCAGCTGGTAAACTCCCCTACCAGAGGTGAAAAGATACTGGACCTGGTCATCACCAAAATGGGCGACAGGTGTTCCGCACGGAGGTCAACCCGTCACTGGTTAGATCAGACCATAAACTAATCACTCTGGATGTCCATACCACACCACCACCCCCAACCAAGGAAACCACAGTGAAAAACATTTTTATAACAAACTTCACCTTACTTAAGACAGAGGTGATAAGTTTCACAGCCCCCACGCTAAAGGATAACAGTGTCCAAGATGCAGGAACCTTTACAAATGCACTCTATGAGCACCTACAAGGATGCATGGATCATGCCATCCCTAGCAAAACCAAGACTCACTCCCCTAAGAGAAGGAAACCAGTCTGGTGGACCCCTGCCATAAACAGGCTACACAATAGAAGGAGGAAACTAGTTCAGAAAAAAAGCAAATCCCAAGAAGGAAAGACATCCCTGATCAGTATCAGTAAGAAACTAAGGTCCCTTATAAAAACATCCAAGGCTAACTTCAAAAGAAAAATAGCCAAGGATTCAAAAGATAACCACAAAGCCTTCTTTAGCTATGTCAAAAATCTAAGTGGCAACTTGCAGATATGCTCTGAGCTAGTGCAAAATAGCACAAAATATACGGACCCCACTGATATTGCCAACATCCTGGCAGATAGATTCAGTGCAAACTTCACCCCCCTCTCACCCCCCCCCAAAAGGGCCCACAACAATACTGGAAAAGTGTAGTGTCCCGGAAATCACAGACGCACAGGTGAAAACAGCCCTTTCAAAAGCCAAAAGCACAGCGTCAATGGGACCAGATGATGTCCAAGGCTGCGTCTTGCATGAACTACAGAATGAACTAACCCCTCACCTAAACACACTGTTTAACCTCAGCCTCTTCACAGGCTACGTGCCCATAAAATGGCGCACAGCAATGGTTATTCCACTTCACAAAGGAGGGGCCACAACTGACCCTGGTAACTATCGCCCCATAAGCCTGACTAGCCTGGTCTGCAAGGTTATGGATCGTATCATCATGGAACTCATTAACAAAGACATTGGGAACCTCCAAACACTTGACCCGACCCAGTTCGGCTTTGTTAAGGGCAGATCATGCCTACTAAACCTGGTTGACTTCTTCGAGACAGTCACCAAGGCCATAGATGAGGGGAAGGTGGTTCACACAGCCTACTTTGACCTTGCCAAGGCTTTTGACATCATTCCCCACTCGAGAATCATTGAAAAACTCACCAGCCTGAACATAAACCCCTACGTCACGAGATGGGTTGCCAACTGGCTTACAGACAGAACTCACACGGTAAGAATAGCGGGCTCCAGGTCCGACTCTAAACCAGTCACAAGTGGTGTCCCACAAGGCTCGGTCCAGGGACCCCTACTGTTCAGCATATACTTCTCAGAAGTACAGGCAAACACAGGAGGACTATGGCTAGCCAAGTTCACTGATGACTGCAAACTGGGAGCCAAAATTGACTATCTGGCTAACATGGACATTCTCCAAAAGGGCCTTACTGAGACAGGTGTCAAAGTCATGGTCTCAAGCTAAATGCCAAAACATGCATAGCCATCCCGTTTGGGAAAAACAAAACACCCATGAATTACTACATAGGTGGCAGCCCTCTTAATACAGAAGAGGTAATATGAGATCTGGGGACCCAGGTAGATAGTAATCTCTCCTTTGACAATCATATTGCCAAAGTAGTTAGGAAATCCTTCTATGTAGCCCATCTAATTACTAAAGGGTTCGCATCTAGAAATAAAGAGGTTATAGTGCCCCTCTACTCGTCACTCATCAGACCCATCATAGAGTACAATGCCCCATTTGGGATGTACCTCACAAATCACTTCCAACAGCTGGAAAGACCACAAAAGTACCTCACCAAGAGGATTAATGGCCTCAAACATATGTCCTATGCAGCCTGACTGGAAAAACTCTGGCTGTACTCAGTGGCATTTTGCTTACTCAGAGGTGATCTTTGCTTGACTTACAAAGCCATGTCCAACTCAGAATTGATGGACATGCTCCACCTAATGAAATCCAGGTCACTGCAAGCCACTTGCTCTAGTGAGCTAAACCTCACCACAACAATAAATAGAACATGCTGGACGGATAGATTCCTGTCACAGAGACTCCCCATGCTTTGGAACAAAATTCCTAGCTACATTAGGCAGAGCCCATCACTAACACTCTTCAAGAGAAACCTTGACGAGTGGATGGGTAACAGAAAATACACCCCTGGGATCACTTCATTGGCTCTTCTTGACAGAGGCTCAGTTAATTAATCAATGGGGCGGTGAAAGCTGACACACTCTGGCTAGGCTTATAAATGACCTCTGGCAGATAGCCTAGTACCTACCTATGAACCTATGAGTAATTCCACAATGGTGCCATTTTATCAGGCATAATACAATAATACATAATAATACATAATCCATTCTGAAAATTCTATAAAAATATTAAACTTTTCAAGGGTTATGCCTATTTTGTATTAACAAATGATTGTAGCTAGTTTAACATGCAACCAAAATGTAAAAAGGTAAAAATGTAAATAAATACCTCTAATATCCCTGTATATAAATTACACAGTGGTTTGTTCAAATAATATTCATGTTAAAACAGAACAAATATCAGTTACTGAACTGTATTAGTACTACGGTCCTTCAACAGAATGTACTTGTTTGTGTAACTATTCTTGTAAAAGAACACCTGCTGAAGTGATTGAATTGTAAATGTTAGTTATAATGTAACCTGAATGTAAATGTGGGTTTGAAATGTAACTCAGAAGGTTATCTGGTTTGTAAATGCTGCTTTGAAAAGTTGTTATTACCTCATGGTCATAGCTGAAAACTAGCTGTGAACAGCAAAACTAAAGCTGATTTTCTAGAGCTTCCCTCTTGTCTCCAATTAGCAAGACAAACAAAAGCACATCATTTATATATTTGAGAAGTTAGGATAGGTTAATTCATGCACCAGGAATCAGTCGGTCTGTTTTTATGACAAGTTACTCTGTAAAGTATAAAACAGTCTGTGTACTAAAGTGTACTTATTTTGCAGTCTGCGGTTGAAGCTGTATTATTTTATAGTATATACCTTTGAAGTGAATGACAGCCTGTTATAGCACTGCTATCCTGGCACCTTTTACTCCTTGGATTTGAAATCTTTAGAGACTATATTTCAGATATTCACTTCGTAAATTATCTTATAGCACTAATAAGGAACTCCAGAAAAAAATGCTAGTAACACAGGATTGGGATGCAGTTGGAGAGCAGGCTCATGATAGCCAAGAGGAGAGGTGAGTTGTCATAACTCATTTCTCTCTTCTTGAGGTAGAGGACTGCTGTTTTACCAGGACCTACCAATGGCGGGGTGTAGACGTGTAGTACTAGCTATCTTACATTCACAGCCAGGTGTATAAGAAGTGAAATATAAGTGGCAGTGCAAAGGTTATATAAAGTAGGGGTGATGAATGGATTAAATAGCATCTAGGGCAGAATGATACCCACTGTTGAGGAACTGCATACCATACCAAGGCCTACCAGCAGTTGACAGACTGATTTAGATGAAGGCACTGAGTACTGCCCACTGTTCTTTATGAACCTACAAGGGGGCATTCCTGAACAGAGTAGAAGGACTGGCCCAGGCAAGCTGTAGCTACAAAGATGTGCCAGGGATACCTTCATGGGGGATGGATGTACTGCAGACAAGATCTCCGGAGGCTATGAGAGGCAATAGGCATGGTTGTCTTGGGTATGCAGCTCCCCAATAAAACCAGTTAAAATATATCAGCTATAGGCTTTTTTATGAACTGTAGTACTTGCATAAGTTTGGGATGACACTGGAGCATATCACCATTTTAATACTTGCAGATGTTAGGGTGATTCATGAGAATTACAACCTTTAGTATTGTTTTACATTTTGAGCTGAAATTTCCATGAACTGTACTTCAGATGTTCCTAGTATTTCTTTTAGTGACATGGAGGGAAATGTCCCTTTAGGGAAAAGCTATGTTACTTGACCTAGTTGAAGAGATCTATTTTGCAGGGTTTCATACACTGAACTTTTGCATACACAGTCAGTGCAAGACAGAGGACTTATCCTAGACACAGCAGAACTACACTACAGGGAATTCATACTAATTTATTTTCTTTGAATATATTGCTAACTCTATCCATCCATAACCCCCTTTTCCCATTTTTGCACATGGGATTGGGGTGTCACTTCAGCGGTGACAATCATCTCAATCCCAGGTTTTACACCACTTGGTGAATAGCCCTGCCTCAGTAGTTCATTCGTACGTACACTCACTCACTCACTCACTCACTCACTCACTCACTCACTCACTCACTCACTCACTCACTCACTCACTGACTCACAGACCCACTCTCACCTACGGCCAATTTATAGTGTCCAATCCATCTACTGCATGTCTTTGGAATGTGGGAGGAAACCTGAGCACCCACAGGAAACCCACATGGCTGCAGGGAGGACATGCAGATTCCACACAGAAGGCACCCCAGCCTAGAATCAAACTAAAAAACCTCATCATGGCAGTATTACCTTAAATCATTAAGTATATTTTGTTGTGTGTGGTTCAGCAGGCTAGTTTGGCCATAGGAATACAGCAAGGTTCATGAACTTTTATTGCAATTTTATAAAGCATGTTTAGAACATAGATTATGGTTGGTCTGTTGTGCTATAGTTCAGATCATTACATTCATGGCTGAAATGTGTGGCCAGGTTACCTAAGGTAGAATTCAGCACTGCACAAAACAATGCATTACTTATCAGTATCTAATAATTCTCACATGTTACAGGGTTTCAGATTTTTTGATTGACTCATAAAACAAAAATAAAGAAAGACTACAAATAAACTGTATATTAAGAAGCCTTTTTCCTGCATTTTCTTCACCCGCCTGCCTGTTGATCTCCTGACTGCCATTGCAATCAGTGTAGTATCATCCATGCAGATGGCCATCAGTGATTTTTTTTTTCTTAGTTTAACCCTGTACCCACTTGCATGTCTCTGTTCACCCAAGTAGTAGCAGATATACAATGGGTATATCTCTCTTGCAAACAATGCAAATCCCAACAGGCTTCCTTGCTTGCAAGAAAAATGCTTCCCAGATGGCCCCTGGTCTCCACTGGAAAACTGCATGCTGGGACATGTGACTCACACCCATTTTCCCCTTCAGAGTGAAGTTACGCCTCATCATTCTTTTCCCTTCTTACTTTTCTCCCCCAAATGCTAAACAGGTATTCAAACCTGTGCCATCTGGGACGTAGTTAGGGTTCTCTCCTTTTATTTCCCAGAGACAAGAAAGTAGAGTGTTTATATCGTAAACATCAGATATTCTAGTGAAGTAAAAAAAAACATCTCTGCATATAGAAACATATTTATCAAACTAATTTGGAAATAGAGAAAATACAAAACTGTAGTTCCTGCACAGTGCGATATATAGGCCTATTCAGAGCAGTCCAATACCTTGACAAGCTTTGCTGTCCTCAGTCGGTGTGAAGCCCATCTCACACTCACAACGATATCCTCCTGGTGCATTCAGGCACTGACCATTTTCGCAGAGATTGACATTGTCTGCACATTCATCAACATCTGAAAAAAAAAACAGGCCATTAATTTTGTCCAAAAGGACTTTTTATGCATTTGCTTATGACACTATGCTAGTAGCCAGTGAATTAATACCAGTGCAAACCACTCTGCATTACACATGCTTGTTGGCAATCAAAAATGAGTACCTAATAAATTCAATATGGTGGGATGAAATGGATAATACAGGATGAATCCACAGCATATAAGAAGCATATCTTGTTAAGCCAGCTGAGGTATTTGCCAACTATAAATAAGCAGGGCGCACACCTAAACTAAAACATGACTCTTTCAGACTGCATGGAATGCAGTGTCCAAAACTAAGACTGGACTGGACATAGTGTGTGTGGTTAAATTGTATACATGGTTAAAGGTAAGCTCTTTTCTTCAGCCAGTATTAATGTAACAGAATGAATGATATACTTCCTGTCATTTGGCAGCAGGAAAGGCAAAAATAATATTTCAATATAACAAGATTGAAAAACAGGCTACATGAATAGGTACATCATTGCAAAATATTTTTGCTCCACTTTTGGACAACAATACAGCTGAGATTAGTTAATTACAATTCATAACTTGTCTTTGGACTTCATCAGAAGCTTTGAAGCCATTTTTGTCACATACGAAATATGAACCAGATAAGAAACTTTAAACTTCAGGGCAACTGCTATTGCTGATTTCAGGGAAAATGAAAGAAATCACTGATAAACTATCATTGTTGGTGTCTCTAACTACTGCCAAATGAAATCTGGAATTGCTGACATTATCAAATGTTCAAAAAAAAAAGACTACCTGAAGAATAGTCAAAAGACTAAGAGAGATCTACCCAATGGCTGACCGTCCCATTGCTTTTGTATTTCATAAATATTTTAAGAAAAATATTTTCTCAGGGTACCTTGTTGTGCCACATATATGCATGTGTGTGCGGGCATGTGTATGGGCAAGTATGTATGTGTGAGTGCATCTGACTGCGTGTATGTATGTATGTATATATATATATATATATATATATATATATATATATATATATATGTGTGTGTGTGTGTGTGTGTACATGCATGCCAATATGCTTATTAAAAAGAAGTTTTTCAAAGTTTGCAACATGATATTACTCTCTGCCTGTTATTCTTTATTTAAATTTCTCCAAATGCATGTAATACTGTAACAATGATAAGAGGAATACACTATTTCAAACATGTAACAATTATTACTGTGCCGTAGTTTCTTACCTACACAAGAGAAACCATCACCACTGAAGCCTTCCTTGCAGGTACAACGGAATGAGCCTGGAGTGTTGAGACAGTTAGCATTGATGTTGCAGTTGTGTTCTTCTGTCGTGCATTCATCCAGATCTAAAAGTCAAGCAAAAAGACGTGATGACGGAATGTACACAGAATCAAGACATCAATTTAGTGACTCCAAACAACATAAGGACAAAGATGTTTTCATCTGAAATCAACAGGGTTTCAAAACAATACAGTAAGCCATAAGAAAAACAGAGCCATCCTGTCAAACATCTGCTTTCCTGAAAAACTTTCACGTATGAAGCTTATTCAATTTATGTTAAAGGACATTAGCAAGGCCATCCTGTCAAACATCTGCTTTCCTGAAAAACTTTCTAGTTTTTCACATATGAAGCTTATCCAATTTATGTTAAAGGACATTAGCAAAGGGAGGATTCTTCCATTCATGTCAGAGCCAGCCAAGTCAAAAGTCTGTGCTGCATTGCTTGTAATGTTTCGATCTGATATTTTGCAAAATACGTTAGTCACCTACACTGTGTTCATATATCCCATCACAAGGAAAGGGAAGCAAAAACTTCTAAAAAAAATTAAGCTGGTCAGGCCAGCCTACCACTGTCTATGGCATCAGAAATGAGTCTGGGGTGTTGGGAGAGTTGTTTCTGTCAACAGGAGTATCTAACTGTTACTCAATGCTGCTTTTACAATGTCTGGAGAAGTCTATAATCTGATGGGCAGCATCATGAGGAATGGGGGGGAGAAAGGATGTCTAAATCATGGTATGTGGGTGCATATGACACATATATGTGCTCTAATTACTGCACTGAGCCCCACTGAGTTCTTCTTCCCCCAATTCCGGGAATTTAAAGCTCTCAAGTTAGAACCCCTAGGACACTGGATATATCTAGAATTACAAGTAAGGAATGGAGTTATAAAGCAATCTTCATACACATATTTATATATAAATAGATAACATTAAAGTTGCTTGGTTCCACCTTACTGGCAAACAGCAAAGACAGTGAAAGTGCGTTCATTAATCTTTATCTTTAAGACCACATTTCCATAATCTGTAGCAGCCTACCTTATTAGCTTAAACATGCGAACACTTGCAACATAATTTGATGTATAGATCAATTTTTAATGATAAACACAAAATCTCATTGTGAGAGTTCTACCCCCAGAGGGTCATTTTCACCACAAAATAGTCACTTGGGCATGATTTGGATAAACTTTTTTCAGTTTAATAGGTTATTTGCTCCTTAAATTATATTTGATTGGTAAATTTCACACTGGCAGACAAGCAGATGTGATCCTCCTGTCTTCCTACTGGTTGTTCCAGACTGAAACTTTACAGGATTGTCTAGATATTGTGGAACATGCCCAGATGGAGTGGTTTGTTTCACATTTGTAGTTCACATTTTTTTAAGAGAGCCTTTCCATTTGAGTGGCTATGTTTCCTCCCACAACCATTGTCTCAGTTTAATTTGAGGCCAAGACAGGAGAACATGGATAATAGACATCATGCTATGTCAAGGCTAGTCACTTGATGGTGTAAATATTGTCTGTAGGTGATCTGAATTGGTCATACAGATAGAGTCATTACTATTTTCTATTTAATAAATGTAATACAGTGTCCCAAGGATCTACATTATACATTTCACTGTAATGCAAACATTCACTGTCCAATCTAGAAGTGGATTAGAAATGTCTACTGCATACATGAATGAACATGCAATATTAGGTATGTAATCTGCACAAGTACTTAAATGAGCCCACAGAGGAAAACAAAAGAAGTTTGAGCTTAACATATTTGTTAAGGTAGAATCACATGCTGGTGTTATTTATACACACACACACACACACACACACACACAGACACACACAGACACACACACACACACACACACACACACACACACACACACACACACATGCATCTCATTCTTCTTCATCAGTTTTGATGTAGACAATGTAGCCAGGTATATGATAAATAAACCACTGTCCCAAATGTGACAGACTCCATACGGCAATGTCAGCCTGACACTAGCCAACTTGTGTACACCCAGCTACTAACACTGCATCCTCTTTTAGTGCACCTCCAAAGTAGTTATGCTTACTGTCCCACTGAGCAACACATGGCATGCAGTAACACTTTAATGCACTTGTTAAATCTTAGTCAATGAAGAGCACACACACACACACACACACACACACACACACACACACACACACACACACACACACACACACACACACATACACACACACACACACACATGCATACTCACACACATAAGGTCTCATCTTTCGTATCTCAAAGTGCTTAACAATTTCATTTTTAAACATGCATAATTCAGTGCACCGGTTATGCTCAGGTAGACAGTATGCAGAATAGGAAGTTAACAAAACGCAAAAACTCAGGTGTGTTTATGGACGGCATGTAAATTCCACAACATCAGCCGTGGTGATAATAATGTTGTTTTCAAGGATGAAGAAGGTTGATGAACACTTCTATCATTAACAGAAGATTAGCTGCGCATTTTGCTTACAGCTGGAGGAAAATGTCTTGCCTAGTTATTTAAGTATATCTCTATTACTACACCAAAAGAGACAACCAAGGCTGTAGCTGCAGAAATGCTGGCATGCAGTATTGGCAACAAAGATGAAGTTTCTATGTTGTGCTTGTAAAAATGCTCTATGATATACTATGATATCCTAAATGCAAAATGAAGAAAGTCTTTGCAATTTGTTCTGCAATAAATCAATGGTGCACATACCGACACACTTAAAGCCATCTCCAATCCAGCCGGTCTGACACTTGCACTTGAAACTGCTAGGTACGTTGATGCAAACTGCATGCATGTCACAGTTATGAGCTCCAACTTCACATTCATTAACATCTAAAATATAAACAAAGGGGAGAAAAGTCAGTCAATGAACGGCACAGACACCAAGCAACAGAATGTCACTAAGTAACATGATCACTGCAACTGTCATTAAGTCTTTGAAGTAAATAACAAATTTCAATGCAGTAACATGGCTTAAACAATATTCTCCCTTTAGGTGTGCATGCTGGTTATGTTTATAATAATACACTGGGTCCATATGAGTTTTCTAACTTTAGAATTGTTGAGTTCTTGAGCTATCTTCACCACATACTATCTAGTTTACTTCTCTCACCATGAAGTGTATAACTACATTGTAACTGCATTTATAAAATGGATTTCATTTTAAATATTGCATGTAATATAACTGATATTTTGAGGGCTCAGTTGAAACAAATTTCAATTTTATTCATCAGTTTTAGTGCTTTTGCCCAATTAAACGACTTCTTTTCAGAACTACTTTATCCTGCTTGTGGTCTCAACATAACGTTATCGCTTTGGTTCTTGGTTCTTAGAGTTACACATTCAGCTACTGCTTAGATACTTGACATTTTGCTGGTTAACACCCTATGATTCAGATAAACCCTTTGTATTTTGCAGGACCTAATACGAGAAGGTGGAAGTGAACTGCTGTTGTTGGCTTGCCCATCTTGGGGGTAGTAAGGTGGATCAACTTGTTATACTGCCCTTAGTAGGGGCAGTACTTAAATGCAGTAGCAGAACAGGTTACAATATGTGCATGAGTGACACAGCATAGTAGTTAGAGCCCTGCACATGTGTAGAAGTCAGAGGCCTGCACATGTGTAGAAATTTGAGGCCTGCACATGTGTAGAAGTCAGAGGCCTGCAGATGTGAAGAAGTCAGAGGCCTGCACATGTGAAGAAGTCAGAGGCCTGCACATGTATAGAAGTTTGCATGCATCACAGGCCAGTAATAGGTCCTTAATGGAGCACACATCAGATCCTTGAGAAGGTGAGATAGGGCTTATATTCAACACTGGAAGGGGACAAAGCAATGAATTCCCTTCTTGGCTACATGGACGACAGCCCTGCTTGTGGACTCTCACCCCGCTCTGAGCAAACTGACTTAGCATTAATTGGGGGGGGGGCGATGCTTGCCAGGCATGAAGGGGGAAGAGCATACAAAATGACCCCTTAGTGGCTAATTTTCTGATAATATTCTGATGTAAAGTAACAATTCATAAAAAGAGTGTTTTAGAAAACAAAGTGTTTATATGGAAAGTCATGGATGGACTGCAGAGAAGCAGATTTCAGAGAGTGGATATTAACATCTTAAAATGGTAAGACAGTTTTTACTTTTTTTTTTTTTTTGTAGTTTTTGCTAATTGAAAAAGGCTCAGTACTTTCAGTACTTTCCTTATTTTATGGAGTGACTTTGGAGCAGAGGTGTAGTTAAGTCCCTTATTTGTAGGCACACAGTATGTAAGTCGCAGTTACAGAGCTCATACTCAAGTCAAGAGAATCCAACTCATCTGAATCTTTTTGCATTGATCCACTAAGCATAACGCCAACCAGGGTGAGAGATGTCACTTAATAAAATATATTAAGTTTACAAATGGGAGACCTATATGCACATGTTTCAAATGAGGTGCAGGAATGAAACCTCATAATCGCATTTATGGACCATAGACATACTAACATGTTTTACAGGGTGCTGTTCAGTATTTGTAAGAGCAATCATTGATTTTCAATGCATTTTGCATTTTGGCAAACTTATTTGATTAATGTATGCAGAAATTAAAAATAGACTATATATGTGTGTGTTTGAATGTGTATACATGTGTGTGTGTGTGTGTGTGTGCCTGTATGGGCATCTGCATTTGTGTGAATATATGAGTGTATGTTTATTTGCATGTTTGTGTGTGGGGGGTTTGGGTTTGGGGTGACTTTATGATGTTTGGGGTGAGACTGGTAAAAGGAAGAAAAGGAGGTTTCACTTATTCCCAACTGTTGTGTGATCACAGAGGTAGTACGTATAAGTAGTGGCAGATGGAGGTGTGCAGGGCGGCCTGCCCCCTCTGCAAAACACTGTTATTGTTTCGATCACTTGAGCCGTTTGATGTTTTGGCTTGCTATTCTGAAAGGTTGATTTAGGAAATTATAGTTTGATGTATTTGCCTTGTTTCCTACACTTTGGGTTCAACAGTTACAGCCGTGGTACTTTGTTCAACAAAATGAGTTGTTTGGCCAGCATGACAAAATCCTTCCTCCCCTGGATAGTGAACACAGATGATTTACAAACATCCTACTTCTGTACAAGGCTATCATTCATAACACATCCATGGGTCATCTGGATAGGCTGGACTGCAATGCAATGTGATGCACACGTAGGTCACCTGAATGGGCATGCACTGCAATGCAATGTGTTACACATGTGGGTCACCTGGATGGGCATGCACTGTAATGCAATGTGTAACACATGTGGGTCACCTGGATGGGCATGCACTGCAATGCAATGTGTAACACATGTGGGTCACCTGGATGGGCATGCACTGCAATGCAATGTGTAACACATGTAGGTCACCTGGATGGTCATGCACTGCGATGCAGTGTGTTACACATGTGAGTCACTTGGATGGGCATGCAGTCTGCTACTCATCTGTTTAATCAGATCAGACTGATTGATGCTACCAAGAGAAGTGGGAATAAGGATATGTTGGTCAGGTATACATTCTGGCCTCGATAATCGCACCATTTCAGTTAGATATATGGACAAAAAATGGCACTGGCAGGACCACATTCTTTCTTTCCTTTACACAGGTTAGGCTAAAAAGAGTATTCAGAGGGCCACAAATAAACTGGCTAATACAAAATGAAGAACAGTAAACACTACAAGGGCAACATACATATACCATATGATGAAAATTAAATGCTATAATCTGAAACATGATGAGAAACCACATCTGCAGCAGTCAATGAAAGTCTTAGTGCAGGAATAAACATCTGATTTGCCCTCCCCAAACTAGAAACATAAACATAAAAAGTTAAAGCATGTAAATTATTAATTCAAGAAAGTCACAAAAGAATACAGAAGTTGAAAGATTAATTTTTGAAATTGTATGGCAATTTATGGACTGCAGCTTCCCCAGTCACAAGTGTAGACATTCACCACTCACCACAGGGCTCTGCATTTTTCTACTTACTGTAACTTTTTAATGACTTGAGTTGGAATTTTTTAGAGACATTTAGCATTCAAAAAAGATGTCTCTTGAGATTCTTATGTCAGATGTCTGTGTGCTTTGTCTGAGTTTTGTGACAACTTTATATGTTCTTATCAATTGTTAGAGGACAGTCAACTCCCTTCAGAATGTTGTGAAGGAGATGTGCCACTGAGATGTTATATCATTCCTTCATGGGCATCACTTTTATAACAGTGGATTTTCTCATTCATTCACTCAGTATTACTGCTGTGGTGATGTTATTTCTACATAAGCAGATCACAGAGACTACCATCTTTTATTGATCGGAAGGAGGTTATATATTCATATCACTAGCAAAGTCTTCCTGGTCTAGTCTGGCAAGCTACTGTTTATGCGGATCAAGGTGTGTTTTCTGTAATAAGAAGGTATTATATCCTGCAAGCATTTCAGATAAAAAAAAATAGAAACTGCTCTTTTTTCAGAAAGATATTTTGGAATTGTGTTACATTACCTGTACAACCGGTTGTGCCCTTTTTGACAAAGTAACCCAGCTGGCAGTGGCAAATGAAGGATCCCTTGGTGTTTTCACACTCTCCGTGCAAACAAATATTAGGGTTCAAGTCACACTCGTTCACATCTGAGGAAAAAAAAAGAAAATATTACTAAATAACAAAAATACATTATCCAGTTCAAAGCAAAATGTAAACATTGTAGGGGGGAAATGAATACGTAGATTATTATTTTTTTGGAAATACTCAAATTAGACATTTTTTTTCAGAATTCTGGTCATATTCTCCCCAAAACCTAATATAAACAAATGAAGAAATGGCAGTTTTGTCTGTCACTGCTCTTCCAGTCTATGTATGTCGCTCGCTAGTTGCAGTTTACTACAAGATAGTCGACCCAAAATACAGAATCACATTTGATGGGAGCAGCCCATCTAACAACCTAAATATCTGTTGGGTTCTGCTTCAGATGTTAACCCAAAATGGTATGGTTCTTGTGCCAATGGTGTAGCCAATTAGTTTTCCCATGAGTTCAGCATATGCAATGCAGCAAACATTCACAGTTATGAATAAATTATATAATAATAAAACAAACCAGCAAACAAAAAATAATATGTGTATTTATAAGGAGTCTCAAAATGCACAATGGAAAATTAGCAATCAAATAAAAGCAATGAACAAAATAAATGTTTTCACTCACCAATACAGACATTCATATCCATGGATGCCATGAACCCATCGAAGCACAGACAACGGTAGCCCCCTGGGATGTTTGTGCACTGTCCACCATCACAGATGTCAGGGTTGTCCTCACACTCATCAATATCTATTAAAATACAAAATAAACATTAGTCATGCGACAATACAAAAACGTTCTTCAATTACTGTGTTTTATAAAAACAATTGAGAGTGTGACAGTACGAGATATGACTAAGAGTGACATACAACAAGTAAAGTTTAATGTTTGTTTATAGAAGGCATCATATGTTCCTGTAAATACTTCTGTGATGGAGCAGAGCATGGTAGCTGGTAGCTGATAGCTACTGGGCTAATGTACATCTATGCTCTAGAGTACAAGATAGCTGGAAAAGTCTACTTAAATGAATTTTTCCCTGTGGTAGACTGAACTTGGAGTTTATTTTAATAAGGTGGGATACAGAAGTTCAGCTAATGTAGGAGCAAAGGTCCTCCACAGAAAACTGTATTTTAGTTTTTCCCTTCTACTGTCTTATTTTGGCTACTACCATTTTTAAGATGAGAGCTTGTTTATATTGTAGATGCATTCAGTGAAATTACTCAGACATATTTCAGTTTGTAAACATCCAGACTTTGATTTCATTTAATTCTGTGCAGTAAACACTAATTCAATGTCTGTCCATAACAAGATATAACATTTAATTAAAGTATAGTTGCAACCACTAAAAGACATTTGGCCAACTTTTTTTTTTTTTTAGTAATTTTTATTCTTCAGTCCAGCTGCTCAGCAAACCAAGCAACAGTTAAGTATGTCATAAAAGACACACTGTCAACAGCATCCATGTGTGCGCCTTTGTTTTTATGTGAATGTCACTTTCTTGGATACAATGCATAATCAAGCTGTACAGCTCTGACAGAAAGCAGGAATAGCTCTCAACCATGGGCTACTAATGACATGCATTTATAACGAGACTATATGCATTTTTTTCTAGACCAATTGCCTTACAGCATCTATGTACATGCAGTGACGTGCATTTACAATGTGACTACACTGTGTTTTTTTCTAGACCAATTCTCTTACAGCATCTATGTACATGCAGTGAAGTGCATTTACATGACTGCACTGTGTTTTTTTCTAGACCAGTTCTCTTAACAGCATCTATGTACCTACAAATTATTTTTACCTTATGTAAAATAGTTCAACTGACAATCTAGAAACAAATTACATCCCAGAAAACACTTTATTTGGAAACATACAAAACTACATCAGTGTTTAAAACCTCTAACCATTTTAAGCTTTTAAAAGCAAGATCTATTTTTTTTCTTTTTTTTTTTTTTAGTTTGTGTCCTTGAAAAAGGAGCACTCCCCTCCCAAATGATCTTCCCATTGCAGTGACTCATTTGCCAGATCTAACAAATTCAAAAGCAGCTTACCTGAACAGGTTCTTTTATCAGGCATCAGTGCATATCCTTCACTACAACTGCATTCATAGCTGCCATCGGAGTTTGTGCAGTGGGTATCACATCCGCCGTTCATGATGGTGCATTCATCAATATCTATAGGAAATAATACGTCATGTCACTGCATGTATGTACAAAAAAGGTGCATGACTCAAAAAAATATGAAATGAAAAACTGCTGTATGAGGTTCATACTGCAAAGTAAGGTGCCTGGGATATATACATGAAGTATAACAAACTGATCTGTCATATATTTTAATTACCACAAACCTACATACATGCATAAGTATATACATACATATATGCATGTATGCATACATATGTGCATGCATACATACATACATATGTACGTACGTACATATAATGGAGTGTTGTCAACAGCCTGAAATGTGCAGCTTCTGTTTTAAAAAGACAGCTATGAAATTGTTGATAGTCCCTAACTCTGTGGCGTAAGTGTAGGTCCAGACTATTTCTTTTTTGATCAGTGCCACATACAAAGCCAAGTCTGAAAAACCATGGCAATAACAGTAATGAATGTCTAAAGATGAATTAAGCCATGGCAAGTACAAAATGGCATGTACGTAAGCAAACAAAATGACTAGGAATGACACTATATAAAGACAGGTATATTTTTGCCTTAGTTATAAATTCAATACAATATTACATGCATTACAGAAATCAATATATAGTAGAAAGTATGGGTTATAGGCAGTTTGTCCTCATCCTAATCAATATATAGTAGACAGTATGGGTTATAGGCAGTTTATCCTCAGCCTAATCAATATATAGTAGACAGTATGGGTTATAGGCAGTTTATCCTCAGCCTAATCAATATATAGTAGACAGTATGGGTTATAGGCAGTTTGTCCTCAGCCTAATCAATATATAGTAGACAGTATGGGTTATAGGCAGTTTGTCCTCAGCTTAATCAATATATAGTAGACAGTATGGGTTATAGGCAGTTTGTCCTCAGCCTAATCAATATATAGTAGACAGTATGGGTTATAGGCAGTTTATCCTCAGCCTAATCAATATATAGTAGACAGTATGGGTTATAGGCAGTTTGTCCTCAGCCTAATCAATATATAGTAGACAGTATGGGTTATAGGCAGTTTGTCCTCAGCCTAATCAATATATAGTAGACAGTATGGGTTATAGGCAGTTTGTCCTCAGCCTAATCAATATATAGTAGACAGTATGGGTTATAGGCAGTTTGGCCTCAGCCTAATCAATATATAGTAGACAGTATGGGTTATAGGCAGTTTATCCTCAGCCTAATCAATATATAATAGACAGTATGGGTTGCAGGCAATAATACAGCAAGCTTGTGTTCTGTGGTTAATAAGACCTGTATCAGTCCACATTCAGTTTGAATTGGGGAGATAGGTAAAACTGAATGAGCTACGCATCTTAATGACATATTTCTTTTTATACATCTTGAAATAGTTATGCTATACTCCTGATTATTAACACTAGCTAACATTGTATTGCTATGTAATGCCTTGTAATAATCCTGTAACATTGCTGTTTAATGCTAATTTATAATGAAAATTGTATAATATGTTGGAACTTTTCTCCCCGGGCCTCAGCTGAAAAAGGGCTCTTCAGCTCATTTGGATAATCCCAGTCAACAAATGTAAAATAAAATAAATAAATAAAATTAACAAGCAGGATATAAGCTCTATGACTCAAAATGACTTGAATATATACATTCTATCCCCTTTTTACTGAAGACCCTCCCCATTTACCTTAATCCCAGTGGATTAATCTATGAATAAGATCTTCCAACAAAGCCTTTAGCCAACAGACACAAAGTGTAATCAGCTGAATAGCAAGCTGTTTAAGTGAGGGATTTTCTCTTCTGTAGAAACATGCAACTGGAACCTTGCAAAGGATGCTAAAATGCTCTGCAGAAGACCCATTATGTTCCTATGGCCCCATCCCTTTTAAGTTTCCCTCTCTGTTACCCTGCCCCATTACTGATTAGCTTCTTACTTGACACCGCCCAGTTTTCAGCTCACTACCTACTTATCCTTTCATATATGGAGAGAGAGACTGAGACTGATAGACAGAAAGAGACAAATGGAAAAATAAAAAATGAATAACAGACTAGCAAAAAAAAGAATATCAATAGTTATCATGCCCTTCTAAGTTAAGCTGATATTTTTGCATATGTTTAGGATGTTTCAGAATGATTTTAAAATCAGTACTTTGATGGGGAGGGCCAGTAAAGTCTGCTGATGTCACGGATGTTGATTCCCCTGATGTGATCAGATGAAATTGATTTGATACCCTGCTCTTGAGCTATGTTTTTAAGATGTCATTCATTACATCAGGTCCTCACATGTCTGTATTAATCATCATGAAATCAAAGGCTTGTTTCTTATGAAAGGTGCTAGAAAAACATTTCCATTGTTTTCTGCTTCCAGCCAGTAGGTACTGCTGTTCCACAAAGGAAGTACTACCTAACAAGTATTTTACTCTTTTTTATTTTGCCTCTTAATTTCATCAGCTAAATCTAATTATTCTCCACTGATTAGTATAACACAGTACTGATGTCTGTATTCACTGAATAGTATCCCTTCCTCCAATTA
>NC_056747.1:55585708-55593208 GCF_019279795.1 Protopterus annectens | reverse complement strand
ATATCCAATTTATCTCAACTTTCTCAACTATGTCCACGTTTTCCCACCCACAAAATCCAGTCATCACCACCATTCTCCCCATGATTTTCCTCTGAACAGGTATTAAAAGCCCACTCCAAGACCAAAAACACTAACAATATGAGTCCAAACAACTTACTATGCTATTTCCTTGTTAGAATGAAACATTGCCTCACAGACTTCCCTGAAACCTGTTCACAATTAGCCTCTGTACTGATTATGTACTTGAAGCTCAGAGAACAGCTGTTTTGGTCCTCATCCGCAGACATGGACTAATCACTGATTCTGGGAGCTACAGACCAATTAGCCTTCAAATAAGCAGAGTCAGTGGTAAAGCAAATAACCAGCCTGGGGTCATACACCTGAACTGCTACATTAATAATGCCAGCTGATATGGCAGGTATCAAATCCAATGTAACCCTGTTTCTGGAACAAGCTCCCCTATATATTAAACACAATACTTTCCTGACAATCTTTAAAACAACATACAAAAACAAACCACATAGACCATCAGGCTAAAATAAATAAAAAACAAAAGCTTTTATTACAACTGTGTTAGTGCTTTCGGGAAAACCTCTCTTCAGACATAAAAAATCCTTATTGTAATCACAAATGTTCATGTGGGATACATGGGGATAATATAATTAATGGGAGATGCAATTAATCTCCCCCCAACAATGAGTTATACAGCAGAGTGACTACATTGTCTCCTTAGCTGTAAGTTTAACAAGAACATATGATAAAAATGAAGCCATTGTAATAAAAAAGCTAAATGGAGAACAAAGATGTTCTACATAAAACACTATAAGCACATCTTTGACAGATACTTTACAAAAAAGTAAGACTGAACTGGAGATGGGTGGGAAGATGACAAGCAAACACTATGATGATCCACTGCGATTAGTTACTAAAAAATGGTAACATGTAAGAGTGGAAAACTCCAGTGAGATTAAAAAAGCATATTTAAAATAATGTACCATAACAAGAAATAACAAATGCATCAAACATGGAGTTTTCTACGAACAAGCTTATAAAACTATATTTCGAAATATTTTCAAATGTAGAAAAATGCATTTAACATGCCCAAATTAGTTCCTTCTAAGGCATTTTAAATGCAGAATAACAGAATACAATATTACAAAATAAATGTGACGCAGAAAATGAGAGGGAGTGATGAATGGGATGTAATGAAAGAACTCATTTCTAATGTAAAATCAGTTAGTCTGACCTTTGAACTGGGCAGCCCAGAATTTGTGACAGTTACTCTTTTTAAAGGTTTATGGTCAAAAAGATCTAAAACATGATGATCAAGTAGTGTTTGGATGCACATTGTCTGTTAGAACAGCACTCAACTAAAAACTGCCACAATCAGAAAAAGTGTTTTATTTAAGGGAATCGGACTCTATATCCGTTACAGAATGAGATCCTCAAAAATATAATAAATGCAGAGGTCATTGAATCCTGATAAAAAGAATATCTCCTTGACGGATAACTTTAGGTACAAGTGTTTTCATATTGTCACATTTGACAAAGTATGTTTTATTCAACTCTTTTTCAGCAAAAATAGTGGCTTTCCTTTGTGATATAACATGCTGCCAAGACCCAGGTACAGGTCATCCCTCTTGAAATAAGAGCAAAATGTATGATCCCCTCCTCAAAACCAGCTTGTTCTTCCACAAAATGGATGAAATTACCTATGGTCATTTCACTTTTATGTCCCAGTAGACCATAACAAAGTATAGAGTAGCTTAGGTCCACCGATTCAGAACACTGATTGGTCATCATTCATCGTTGTCATCCTTGTCAGACAGACAGTAACCCATTATCCTTTTAGATGACTCCTTCACAGCATTGACTGGTCAGAATTCATTAACCTGGTCAGCCACTAGATAATTGCTCCTTTATCCTCTTCTTGTAATCCTCTGGACAGACTGTGAAACAAATGCTCATGTCCACAATGCCACATTTTATTCAGTATTCATGACTGTAAGTGTTTTAGACCCTCAGTTAGACATTTGTCAGGAATAGATGCATCCAATCAAAACAAGAGCAGCAGTTAGCAGGTGCCCATACCTGTTCTACGTAGCATCCAGTCATGAATGCTTATTTGCAAATTCCGTTCAACAGATTCTTCCCATTCCTTTCAGCCATGTCATCCATTCCATAAACCATCCTTATTTTGAAGGTGAAACCATTATGGCTAAAAATGAAGCCCTAACATTGGAACGATTTTACACATGTAGTTTTCCTAAATGCATGAACATGAAATTAACTTTATTCATGTCAAAACAAGCAATATAATCACAAAATTAAAAAAATAATAATAATAAAACAGCAAAAAGTCATAACAGTGACCTGCACAGTGATGAGTTAGAATAACTCATAAGCATCAGTAAAGCTGGCTGATTGCTTAAAACAGACCGAACAAGTCCTTGAATTCCTTACCAGTGCAAGCGTTTCCTTCAGGAGTGAGCTCATGCCCTGGTGGACAAGTACATTCAAAGCTACCCTCTGTGTTGATGCATTCACCACCTCGGCACAGCAATGGATCTCTCTCACACTCATCAATATCTACAGGAAGAAGAGGGGAAGAAAGTGGGAGAGATCAGTGAAACACATTTTAAACCTAACAATGTATACTAAATTAGATTGCACTGCATCACTGCCCTGTAACTGTATGCTCAGGGTTGTATGCTTTTCACCCAACGAATCACCCACATAGAATAATAAGATGCCTCTCAATTAAAAGTTTCACACAGCAGTAACATCTGTCCCAAACAAAGCTTTCCATCTTTTTGAATCATTTTTAGGATGTGATTTTTGGATCAAATTAGCTAGATTTTATGTTTGGGAGTACTGTCTGTTCTAGCTAATGTGAAGGTGCCACACTGTTGGTGTAGCTCTGGGGCAACTGAAAAAGAGTATTTTCACTATGTTATTTGTAATTACCCCCCCCCCCCAAAAAAAAAAAAAAAAAAAAAAAACAAATCTCTGTGTTTCATCCTTTTTTAATCTAGGGAGGAAATGCTGAACTTCCTCGAGAAATAGGATCCCCTCTGAAATCTGTGGAGAAAACCTTCCTAAATATCAGAGATGCCGCTATGTAACTCTTGGTAGCATCATTATAACATTATAGTAATAGTGAGATCATATCTTATACAGATTATAATATTTGATATATCTGATCATCTAATCATAAAACAGCAAGATACTGTGGGAAATTTACCTGAATAAGCATCTGCCATAGATTTTATGAACAGTGGCAGTTAACTGTTTCATAAAAACTCACAAAAAAATCAGTCCTCTCAAGAGTCCATGGCAGTGGTATGATGAAATACTTTAGACTTGGGAAAGCTATTCATTTGGAAATAGAAGAAGTGTATGGTTCAGCTCCCACCAGGTCAACATGTTCTTTTATGTGACAAAACAAAACAATATTTAATCTGAGCCTTTAGTTTCCATGAATCTCCATGGGATTATGTTACTTCTGTGATATTTAAGTAATTTGTCAAAGAAGGTCCTGTTTAAAGGATCCATTACTTCTACTTCCCAACAGACATTGCTCTGTGCTCTGTCTATCATAGGATTTCATTCAAATGCATGAAACTAGTTTCCTTCTTTCTAATTTGGTTAGGCGTGTTTGCTCAATACCTTGTTTGTCTGCATTTGTTTGCTGATAACATAGCCTAACACTGTGTGTGTGTGTGTGTGTGTGTGTGTGTGTGTGTGTGTGTGTGTGTGTGTGTGTGTGTGTGTGTGTGTGTGCATGCATCCCAGAGGAAAAGTGAGACATTCTTTGCTTTTATATATATTTTAAATGGTCATTCTTTTAAAGAGATGTATGGAGGGGTAAAGGGCTAAAGGGAGATATGCCTTCTGTAAAAAATGCTTTTGACTGTGTGTAGGTGTGCAGTGAAGTCATGTAAAATTAAAAGCAAAATATAATTAATGACAAACGTTTCTTACCCATACAGTTTTTCATCATCATAAATCCACTTTCATAACCATCGAAGCATTCACACTCGAAGTTTCCTGGTGTGTTGACGCAGGTGCCTTGGCCACATAAGTCAGGTGAAATGCGGCATTCATCAATATCTGTAGAGAGTACAAAGATCTTATCATCAATAAAATGAATTCAAGAGCTTATTTTTACAATATTTTATCATGCACATCCCCTGTCATCCATATCATTTCACATGAAAGTGAGGACAAAAAGATATGAACCCACAAATATGGAACCTGTTATAAGATGAAAGGCAATTATTCTAAAAGTACGTGTTATACTTAATGTTCTAGGAGTTACAGTGTAAATCCATCATATACATGGAAATGCATTTTGGTGTAGAATGCATTACTATTGGACAGCTCAATGGGCAGTGAAAAGTACTGACACCATCTCTTCTTAAAAATCAAAACCTATAATTGCCTAGAGTGCTGTGGTTCCCCGGACAGACTCACAAATGATTTATCAAAATAGGAATCCTATAATTTGAAAGGTTCAAGCTCTGTCACACCTATTTATAACCATAACACAACTTCTGATTTTTTTCTTCTTTTGGTTGGCTGCTAAAGCAGTTATTGTTTTTGCCAGAAATTAGCCATTCTTACTAGTAAAATATTTGTCTTACACTATAGGTTATCTTTCTGTACTATAATATTGCACATTGCATTATTTATTCTTGTGAAACTATATTTTTCTTAAATACTGTGGGGGAGTTATAAAAGGATTAATTCCATCATTTGTGGCAAAGCAATAATATGAACCCAAATGACTGAATAATCTCTGTCATTATTTTTCTCTTTTCCAGTGTTAGACCAGAAGCCTTTTCAAATTGGATAATCCTCTAAAGTCATTAATACAGTTCAACTTTCCTGCATCAGCTGAACTTTGTTCCATGGTCAAAATGTTTGTGGTACCCACTCAACATTTTATAAACTTCCTTTATTAGAAAGCAGTCTTTTTGGAAAAAGTAGTCACTTGTGTGAAGGCTGTCAGCCTAGCCAGATATAATTTTGTAGATAATTCTTTGTCATTGTAAATATTAATATAATCCATAGGCTTGTTTGACAAATGTAAAGAAAACTAAATGTAAGAAAACTGTGTTATGTGTTCTGAGCTTCAAAAATGTAACCACAGTGCACCCTGCTGGAAGAAAGCTGATAAGTGAAGCATTTTGTTACTGATCTCAAGCTCGGATACAGGATATCTGGACTAAGAAATTCTTTCTATTGTTTTATGACAAGAGTTAGTTACTAGGTTTTATATGCAAAAGTGTCTTTATTGCTGTGGCTTCCTGGCCAGTTGCAGCTTACACAGAAATATAAATTTTGAGTTTTTGTTAGCCTGGGAACTAAAGTAGAAGTGATAACAATGATTTACTGTGAAATTACTCAGCAGTACTGGGTGTTATCAATTTAAGACTTTATAGGATATCTGGACTAAGAAATTCTTTCTATTGTTTTATGACAAAGAGTTAGTTACTAGGTTTTATATGCAAAAGTGTCTTTATTGCTGTGGCTTCCTGGCCAGTTGCAGCTTACACAGAAATATAAATTTTGAGTTTTTGTTAGCCTGGGAACTAAAGTAGAAGTGATAACAATGATTTACTGTGAAATTACTCAGCAGTACTGGGTGTTATCAATTTAAGACTTTATCAGAGAGAAAGATTGAGCATTTTGGATTTTGTCTGAAACCGACATCAGCTCACCAGCACTTACTTTGCTCTGTAAGTAGGATCTTAGACTTTAGTATTTCTCTTAGAGTTAGATAGGAATTTAGCCAGATTAGTCCAACTGTTTACTATACTTATGTCAGAATATCCTACAATATTGTTTTAAAAGTTTCCTTTGATATCTGAACTCTTGATTAGCATTGTGTTGAATTGATTAGATTTGTCTTGTGTTTTTATTATTTATTATTAAATGTTTTTAAACCTTTCAACTGTGGCTGTTTTGTACAGAGATAATTTAAGCTGTAGAGTACTTGCATGTATTTGGTGATACTGTCCAAGCCACTCCAATAGTCTTGCTACTCAGTCACACTTGTATCAAATCTTTCACATGCTATGCATACTGCAGTAAAAACAGCAAAAGCTATACTACAGACCAAATACCTTGGCAACCTATAAGACGATTCTGTAGATGCACAATTAATAGTTTTTCTGAACTATGCCCACAGCAATTATATGGCAAACATGTGTAGGACTGGTAGCACTTAAAAAAAAGGTGTTTACGTTTTTGACATTTTTACTTAATAAGTAATGACCTTTTACCTGAAATGTGTCTAACTTCTGGATAATAAATACTTGGCATTAACCATGCCATTCTAACTATATGATTTTTATCAAACTTTTCTTCATGTAAGATGGATGTATGCTATTGTACTATAACAGTGTTACTGGATGAATTTTTATAACTTTTTTTTCTTAACTTTGAAATTAACAGTAAATTCTGAAAAAGCCATACCAGTATTCATGAATTCTACCAGTTGCATTAACTGATTATCACATTTTGTCCTCACAAAACACAATATGACCAATAAATCTGTTGTAACCTTCTGTTACTTGATGGCCTTGTTGATGATTTGAACTGGTCCCCTCCCAATTTGTTGTCAATAAATTGGTATAAATGGGGGCCATACTAACCCCCTATTTACACCTTTTGGCTGCTTGTAAGAACTTCTTATTGAATTATTAGACAAAAAATAATCCATACATTCTCTCAAAAACACCTTCCTCTACCGCATACTGTTTGGCTTTGTTATAGTAAATGGGACGTCAAGTCCAACCCAGTTTGATGATATATTACTATGTAAAGTACTTTTACAGCCATAGTTACTAATACGTCTGATTTATTAACTCTGACATTTTTCATTTTGTTCAAAATGGAAGCTTAGTCTACAGATTTGAGACTGTATACAATTTAAGCCATTTACTGGAAAATATGAGCCTCGGAGGTTGACTGTTTTGATTTTTCTGCACTTTTGGTATTAAAAAAGTGCCACTGACTTCACAAATGCAAAAAAAAAAAAAAAAAAAAAAAAACAGTGAATATGCAAAAGGGTTTTATTGCTCACATACTGATCATTGTGTTTCAATGCGTTTCAGTTTTTACTTTTATTTTTCGGATTGTTAACAAATTTCTCATTCTGGGTGATATGATACAAAAATATTCATATATCTTAAATGACTCTATTGGACAGCTTTTCATATAGCCAAACATTAATATTTCAACTGGACTTCTTAAGATCACAAATGTCTACTATTTTATTATGATTTTTTGTCATTTAAGTTAGCATCCTTTCTACATAGTTGTCTGAAGCCATTCTATCTTTATAATGCATATCAATTTTTATTTCATTTATTATTTATTTAATGTATTTAACATTTATTAACCGAGAAAGTCCAACTTAGAACTAAACCAATTTTCAGTGAAGACCCAGGGAGAAACGCTCCAGACGCATGTTTTTGTAACATCATTAGA